>NC_052154.1:103406364-103608030 GCF_902713615.1 Scyliorhinus canicula
CCCCCCCCCCCCCCCCCCCCCCCCCCCCCCCACCCCGCCCTCCCAACATAACATTATAAATAACAGGAAAAAGAGAGAAAAAACTGGTATAGAGAACAAAAAGGGTCCAAAAATACGGCCAAGTGAAAATCCAACCAAAAGAAAGCCACGTGTCCAGCTTAAAGTACCAGAGCGGCAACGACCGCCAAGTATCCCCTGGTTCTAGTTCGAGTCCAGCTTTTCTTCCTGGACAAAGGCCCACGCCTCCTCCGGGGACGCGAAATAGTGGTGCTGGTCCTTGTAGGTCACCCACAAGCGCGCTGGCTGCAGCATCCCGAATCTGATTCTTTTGGCATGCAGCACCGCCTTCGTCCGGTTGAACCGGGCCCGCCGCTTTGCCACCTCCGCACTCCAGTCCTGAAAGATCCTCACCGTCGAGTTCTCCCATTTGCTGCTCCTCTCTCTCTTGGCCCACCTCAGCACCCTCTCCCGGTCACTGAATCGCTGAAACCGAACCAGCACCGCCCTCGGGGGTTCGTTTGCTCTTGGCTTCCTGGCCATTACTCTGTAGGCCTCCTCCAATTCCAGGGGCGAAGGGACGGCCCCTGCCCCCATCAGTGAGCCCAGCATTCCTGCCACATACCCCTGGAGGTCCGACCCCTCCAGCCCTTCTGCCAGGCCCAGGATCCTCAGGTTTTTCCGCCTCATGCGGGTATCCATCTCCTCCAATCGGTTTTGCCATCTCGGGTGGAGTGCCTCGTGCACCTCCACCTTTCCCACGAGGACCGTGGCCTCCTCCTCCCTCACAGTCATCTCCTGCTGCAGCTCCCGAATTGACGCCTCTTGGGTCGCCTGTGCCCCCATCAGCCTGGTGGTCGTCGCGTTCATCGACTCCAGCAGCTCCACTTTCAGCTCCGTGAAGAAGCGCAGGAGAACGGCCTGCTGCTCCTCCGCCCATTTCCTCCAGTCCTCGGGTGCGCCGCCGGCCGCCATTTTGGATTTCTTCCCCCGCTTTTTTCGGGGAGCTGCTGCCGCTTTTTTTCCTGTCCCACTTCGGGTGACGACCATAAATTTTTCGGGGTTCTCCTCTGGGAACCTTCCCCCACCGGGAATTGCCGTTCCAGCGCCGTTAGGGGCCCTCCAATCGGCCCGAAAACACCTTCCTAACAGGAGCAGCCAAACGTGCGACTTAGCTGGTCATAGCCGCAACCGGAGGAACCGAGTCATTTAATCACGTGATTTACGACTGGGAATTTGCCAATACGGGGCAGTCAAAAACATCGCTGTGCGTTGTCATCTGGGGCTTGTACTGTTTTAGGGCATGTACTTCTGGGCCAAGTTGAATGAGCCCTAATGTGATGCATTCTTAAAGTCTTCACAATCATTTTACTTTCTGATTCACAATGTGAAAATCAGAATATTATTGTGCATAATGGTAGTTACATCCTTGGTAGTGATTGTCCACCATCGGCCACAAGGCCATGCTGCTGGCTGAGATCCAGTATCGCATCTGGGGCTATCTCCCGTAGTTTTTTTCTAGATACCACGTTACACTTTGTCTCGGTGTTGATCTTAACCCTAAGCTTAGCGTTACTAGAGAGTACATGTCGGGTAGTGAAGAACTCTCCCTTTTCTGTGTTGGATTCCACGCTTTCGCAGTATAATGTTAATGTTGGTGTTAATGTTGTTTCTGCAGATTCCATTACCACTCTGCTTGGGTTGAATTGTAATTCATTGATCTTAATGATCTTACTTGAATGTCGATCAGCAGACGTGCTGCTGTTAACAGAAAATGTCTGTAGTTCCTTGGACCTGCAGCATTTGGCAAAATGGTTCCATTTCCACATTGATTGCATTTTTTCCCAAATGCAAAACATAGTGCTCTGGGGGTGCTGGCCACTGCAGTTGATGCAGGGCGCCTTCTGCACTGCACAAACTTCATTTTCATTTCACATCACTGTTAATTCCACAAACCAACTGATCCCCACAAATTCACCCATAAATTTCCAAGTGCTCATTTTCTCTAAATTATTCAAATTGACAACATAAGATTGACTAGGCGAGTGTGTTTATTGAATGAAATGAAATGAAAATCACTTATTGTCACGAGTAGGCTTCAATGAAGTTACTGTGAAAAGACCCTAGTCGCCACATTCCGGCGCCTGTTCGGGGAGGCTGGTACAGGAATTGAACCGTGCTGCTGGCCTGCCTTGATCTGCTTTCAAAGCCAGTGATTTAGCCCAGCGTGCTAAACAGCCCCAGTGGGTGAAATGAATAATATGGTGATCAAGAATGAGGTTCTTAACCAGAAAGCATATGGCTTCGAATTTGTTCAAGATTATCTCAGGGTTTTCTTTCTTGTCGTTGGATTTGAAGGTAAATGATTGAAATTTTGCCACCGCTTTGGGACCCGCTAAATTCAGCAATATGTGCGCCTGTACCTTTTTCGGCTTGTTGTAAAGTGCTGAACTTCAGAATCTGAGCCACTCCCGTTTATGCTGCTCCCAGTTGTCTGCCACGTTCTTAGAGAAGATTAATGGGGTCAGTAGTTCAAAGTACATGCGTCATGCGGCCAGCCCTGACACCATGTGGTATTCTGTGGTTTGCTGTAACACTGACTGCAACAAGGACTGCAGTAACAGTAAGTTTATTTAATTAACTCTGCAGCTGTAAAAAACACATGTTCTGCCCTAGTTTCCGGGGAAATCTGGTGCTCCCGCCATGTGATGCTAGATGTGACCGCGTAGTCATGTGACTCACTACATTCCCTTCAGTTACACAGCTTTAAATTATGAATTAACAGTGACCTTAAGTAGAAACAACTTCATATGTTTTTTTAATATGCCCCTTTTTTCAATCCACTGCTCGCTCTTGATTTTAAATGTTTATTTCCCAATAGGTTCTAAGGGAGTATTCAGTCCCTTTGGCTGACTGCTTTTGTAGGTTTGCTGCTCACTGCACTATATTCTGTAGTATTGAGTGCCAATCAGAAGTCGTTTCATTGAGACCCCACAGGTTAATGGTCAGTGTGTAAGAGACCAGTGGAGTAAGTGGGCAGTATCCAACAACGTTACGGCTGGTGGAATAAGGAACTCTTCCCAACACACCACAGTTTGTCCTGAATGAACAGCTCGTAGCCGAGGCACAGGGAAGGCCAGTGGACCAATGTTTCTGATTGAAATGTAATTTTAATGAATCCACATTGACTGGGTTTCCAAAGAGAAGGTGACACATTGTAACCAGAGGCACGGATGGTGAAAATCATAGAGTATGAAGCAGTGTGTACATCAGATTTACTCATCCCTCATACTCTTCTTTTACAGTCTATCCAGACACGATTGGAGCTGGCTAAAGAGTTGGGCACCGGGATATCGATCTGGGAACTGGGACAGGGACTGGACTATTTCTACGACTTGTTATGAGAAGGTCGCTGACCAGCATGAGGACACACTCATCACAGCTCTGAGACACCAGCTCACCAGAACCAATCACAGTGTCGCTTTACGCAGTTCCAGTGTCCAGCTGAACTTTAGGAAGAATTTGAACTTTAAATAACGATTAAACTTTAATCTGGAAGCAGAAGTCCAGTTCCTAAAGCCCTTCTATAAATAAAAGTTTCTATGAAAACTTCTCTGTACGCTTCCGGTGTATTCTGTGTCCACAAGTTTCCTGCCATCACATTCTCAATCTGTGATAACAATGTGTGAGTTCCACTTCTGTCTGCTTCTCATGCTGGAGATGAGGTGTAATTCTAACTCAAACCAAGGATTTCTCCAATTGGCATCCTTGAACGTGATGCCAATTGCAGCCTTCGACAAGTAACTGAAGCACATTTATTTCCGAGAATGGAGCACCATCTGAGAGCTCGCAATATGGAGAGGGAATTTGATTGGATTTGTTAATTGTCACGTGTACCGAGGCACAGTGAAAAGTATTTTTCTGCGAGTAGCTCAAACAGATCATTTAGTACATGAAAATAAAATATTATAAAAACAAAATACATAAAAGGGCATCACAACGCAACATTGAGCTTTAAAATGCTGTTTGTGTATACAGTCAGGTCAATGTGTTGCTGCTTGTATGTACAGTCAGGTCAATGTGTTGCTGATTGTGTGTACAGTCAGGTCAATGTGTTGCTGCTTGTGTGTACAGTCAGGTCAATGTGTTGCTGCTTGTGTGTACAGTCAGGTCAATGTGTTGCTGCTTGTGTGTATAGTCAGGTCAATGTGTTGCTGCTTGTGTGTACAGTCAGGTCAATGTGTTGCTGATTGTGTGTACAGTCAGGTCAATGTGTTGCTGCTTGTATGTACAGTCAGGTCAATGTGTTGCTGATTGTGTGTACAGTCAGGTCAATGTGTTGCTGCTTGTGTGTACAGTCAGGTCAATGTGTTGCTGCTTGTGTGTACAGTCAGGTCAATGTGTTGCTGCTTGTGTGTATAGTCAGGTCAATGTGTTGCTGCTTGTGTGTACAGTCAGGTCAATGTGTTGCTGCTTGTGTATACAGTCAGGTCAATGTGTTGCTGTTTGTGTGTACAGTCAGGTCAATGTGTTGCTGCTTGTGTGTACAGTCAGGTCAATGTGTTGCTGTTTGTGTGTACAGTCAGGTCAATGTGTTGCTGCTTGTGTGTACAGTCAGGTCAATGTGTTGCTGCTTGTGTGTACAGTCAGGTCAATGTGTTGCTGTTTGTGTGTACAGTCAGGTCAATGTGTTGCTGATTGTGTGTGCAGTCAGGTCAATCATAGATGTCATAGAAATTACAGTGCAGAAGGAGGCCATTCAGCCCATCGAGTCTGCACCGGCCCTTGGAAAAAGCACCCCATTTAAGCCCACACCTCCAACTTATCTCCGTAATGCCATCTAACGTTTTTGGACACTAAGGGCAATTTATCATGGCCAATCCATCTAACCTGCCGGGAATTGAACTTAGGACCCTGGAGCTGTGAAGCAACGGTGCTAACCACTGTTGTTATGGGCCAGGGTTTAGAGAATTCCAAAGTGTATCATGGAGTTCACCTGACCCACAACTTTTAATAGATTTTGGTTATGGGGAACACAAGGGCCCACTTTACAGGTGTGATGCAACAGAGAACTCAAAGTATGTTTAAACAAAAACAATGTTTATTCTATGAATCCCATTGACATTTTTAAACACAGACACTAAACATCTTAGCAACCATCAACTAAAATACACCCCCCAAAGAATACAGTACTCTATAAGTAACCCTTAATCTTTCCTTGCGACATCCATAAGACAAAATACCCTTTTTAACACAGAGATCAGGTTTAAATTCACTACTGAGAGCAGTTGTCACTTTGAAATTCTTAAATGATCTGGAGACAGTCTTTAGATTGCAGAGAAAGATCCTTATGCAGGTGTTTGCTTTGCCTGCAGCTATCCAGCTATCAAAACAAACCTGAAACACACTGTAGCTGCTTGCTCGAAAACAAAAGTGAAAGACAGACAGCCCAGCTCCACCCACTTTGACATCACTGCAGCTGTCTGACAAAACCCATTTCTTTAAGGTACACCCACTACAGCGATTCGATAAACATCAATTTCTTAAAGGTACTCACACATGACACTGTGCTACTGTGTTGCAATGTGTTGCTGCTTGTGTGTGCAGTCAGGTCAATGTGTTGCTGCTTGTGTGTGCAGTCAGGTTAATGTGTTGCTGCTTGTGTATACAGTCAGGTCAATGTGTTGCTGCTTGTGTGTGCAGTCAGGTTAATGTGTTGCTGCTTGTGTGTACAGTCAGATTAATGTGTTGCTGCTTGTGTGTGCAGTCAGGTTAATGTGTTGCTGCTTGTGTATACAGTCAGATCAATGTGTTGCTGCTTGTGTATACAGTCAGGTCAATGTGTTGCTGCTTATGTGTACAGTCAGATAAATGTGTTGCTGCTTGTGTGTACAGTCAGATCAATGTATTGCTGCTTATGTGTACAGTCAGATCAATGTGTTGCTGCTTATGTGTACAGTCAGATCAATGTGTTGCTGTTGGAACGAACACGGCAGAATCACTGGTGTGCCCTTTGACTGAGGTAAGTGCACACCCACTTCTGTTAGCAGGTTAAATTCAAACCCCATGTTGAGGATCTGCACTGACTTTATTCTATGTCTAACATGTTAATGTCATGTTTAGTGAGTGCCACCTTGTCAGAAGCGAGTCCGGTCCTTGGGTTGAGCTAGAAAAACACGTTTGTTACTTTTTATGCTGACTGCTGTAGATTGTGTCTTAGAACAAGCTGTTAAGGTAACTGGATCATGCTGCTTGACCCTTATGGTGACGTCATGTCATGGTGCTACATCAGCTTTTAGCTGACACCTTTATGAAAATTGCTTTAGTATGCTGTACTACACTATATATAGATTCAAAATCTCTTTGAATAGATGCTAATTGCCCCAATAGATTGTTGTTAACAAATCCTAATTATTGGTCTTCCCACAACAGCCTGTTATAGTTTTCTCACATCATGAAAATCATTCTCAAGATGTGGGTGTCACTTGGTTTAATGCCCAACCCAGTTGCTCTGATTGATTGCCAACTGAGGGCCGATAGAACCAATTATTTTGGTATAGGTCTGGAGTAATTTGTTGTTCCCTAAAGAATATTAATTTATGTGTTGGGTTCAAATGACAAATTGACAGTTCCATGGTTGTACAAGTAGGTATATATAGTATGGCGGCACAATGATTAGCACTGCTGCCTTACAGCGCCAGAGACCCGGGTTCAATTCCAGCTTTGGTGGCTGTCTGTGTGAATTTGCACTTTCTCCCTGTGTGCGTGGGTTTCCTCCAAGTACCCTGGTTTCTTCCCACAAGCCAAAGATGTGCAGGTTAGGTGGATTGGCCATGATAAATTGCCCTTAGTGTCCAAAGATGTGTAGGTTAGGTGAAGGGGTTATTGGGATAAGGTGGTAGTAGGCTTGGGTGAAACGCTCTTTCAGAGGATCTGTGCAGACTTGATGGGCTGAATGGCCTCCTTCTGCACTGTAGGGGTTCTATGATATTTGTAGTGATCTGACTCAGGACTGCTCCCTACTCATTTCTCCATGTCTCGTGGCCCTACACTTTCCAGTTTCTTGTAGCAGCCTCTCATTTTCAAGTTGTCTAACAACATCATTCCCTTTCTTCTTCTTGATCTATATACCTCTAATCTCCCTTCAGTCACCTCCGCCAATGTTCTCATGCCTTTGAACAAAGTCAGTCCTACATAGTTGCCTTTTGATAATGTTCACGAACAAACTTTCCTCCTGCACAATCCTGAGAACCTCTTCTTGTCGTTGGGTCCTCTCCAGCTGAGCTGCTCCATCCTTCTCCACAAACACATTTCACTATTTCTGAATCTTTGGGTGACCACTTTGCTCATGGGCCACGTTTCAGCCCTGTGCAATGAGACACTCCGAATTCCAGTCTTGAACACTCTTTGGATCCCTACTCATTCTCACACTGAACCTTCTCTCTTTAGGGAATGCATTCTTTACTGTTGCTATTCTAGTTTTAATTTATTTCTGGAAGTAACCATCTTCTGACCAGCTGCTACGCAGGTCCTCACATTGTGATACCTATTCCAGTGTTGACCATTTAGCTTTCCCGTAATTATTTCTTCCAGTGCTGTCTTCAGAACACTCACCTTTTTGATAATTTTCATTCTGCAAGCTTCCACCACTCCCTTAAGTTTATCCATTGGTATCCGTCACTCTTGTCATTCTAGCCACTCTGGTCTGCTCATCTGCAAGTCTCACTACCTTCTCTACTTTGATACCTTTCTGTATTCCATCCAGTGCTTCTTTTATCATGGCATCCATATTGATATTACAGACAGCCTTGTCTGGCCTTGGATTCAATTACACCACGTTCGGTTTGACAGTTATTCTGGTTGTGACGGTCTGTCCTATGCGTGCCGGTGTGTCTGTCTGTATACTGCCTTGTCCGCTCAGCAATTTATAATCTTTATTAGTGTCACAAGTAAGCTTATATTAACACTGCAATGAAGACACTGTGAAAATCCCCGAATCGGCACACTCCGGCGCCTTCTCGGGTACACTGAGGGAGAATTCAAAATGTCCAATTCACTGAACAAACACATCTTTGGGACTTGTGGGAGGAAACCCACGCAGACAAAGGGAGAACGTGCAGACTCCGCACAGTGAGCCAAGCTGGGAATCGAACCTAGATTCCTGGAGTTGTGAGGCAGTAGTGCTAACCACGGTTCCACCGTGCTGCCCTTGTTAAAAATAATCTTTATCCAGCACTTCACCAATCACATTTTGACCTGTGACCCTGTGTGACCTCTGCAGCTGAGCATGTGGACTACTGTAAAACAGATCGAGAGATTTTGGGGTTGAAATTAGTCGGAGAATATGTTGCAGATTTGGAGCTGTTAAACACGCTGCCTGTTGTTTAAACCTAATGATCTCAATGGAACTGAATCTTAGTGACTGCATGAAGGGACTGGCCAATCTGCTGCTGTGCTCCACACCAGATAAGGATGATAATTTTTGTGGTGGTGGTTTTATAAGATTGCAGTGTGACCTTCATCCTTTCCTGAGCAGTTGGAACAGTCAGTGATCGGGACCAGAGGGCATTCACACCAATCTCAGCATATCAAAAGAACTTAAATTTAAGACTGAATTGACCAGTCAGGCCTGTAGGAAAGTTTTAATTTAAATACAGCTGGATTCTGAGCTGCAGGAGTTTAGGGCAGCACGGTAGCATGGTGGTTAGCATAAATGCTTCACAGCTCCAGGGTCCCAGGTTCAGTTCCCGGCTGGGTCACTGTCTGTGCGGAGTCTGCACGTCCTCCCCGTGTGTGCGTGGGTTTCCTCCGGGTGCTCCGGTTTCCTCCCACAGTCCAAAGATGTGCGGGTTAGGTGGATTGGCCATGCTAAATTGCCCGTAGTGTCCTAAAAGTAAGGTTGGGGGGGGGGTTGTTGGGTTACGGGTATAGGGTGGATACGTGGGTTTGAGTAGGGTGATCATTGCTCGGCACAACATCGAGGGCCGAAGGGCCTGTTCTGTGCTGTACTGTTCTATGAAAGCAAACAGCCTTCTCTCACTGGTGATTTGTCTTATCATCAATGCTTGGAGCTATTCATAATTAGGAAGGCACACGGGCAAATGATTAAACACCCAACACTCACATCTATTTCCTTCAACTGTGTTAGGGAAAAAAATCACAGCAGGATTTGAAGGTGCAGTAAATTGAAAGCAGCCAGAAGCAGCAGGATCTCGGCCATCCATCACTGAGGCCCAGGTGTGAACGCAGTGTGCTCTTTCTGTGTCATTTCTGTTTGACTGGGATTACTCAATCAACTGCTTCAAATTGAAGGAATTAATTACAGTCCGTAGCTGCTTTAAGATGATGCATTTTTTTCTCTTTCCCTCTCGGG
The DNA here is from genome assembly GCF_902713615.1 of Scyliorhinus canicula. Taxonomy (NCBI): domain Eukaryota; kingdom Metazoa; phylum Chordata; class Chondrichthyes; order Carcharhiniformes; family Scyliorhinidae; genus Scyliorhinus; species Scyliorhinus canicula. Next base: position 103,415,735 of record NC_052154.1, read on the forward strand.
CTTATTTACTCCTAATGCTTTCTAAATGTCACTGATCCAAATCGTTGGCAATTGGGTTGAGTTCAGTACAAGAGGCAGATAAATGGTATTGAATTGGATCATGTTGTCCAATTAACCTGACTGTCCTTATTAACGGAGCACAAATAAATGTCACTTTCCATTATTCCACAGCACCATGATCCCATACTGCTCAGTCTGTTCCTTACCTGAAATTACCAAGATAGAAATCTCTTATCAATTACTTTATTATTTGTTTTGGATTGTAATCGCCTTGTACAGCTGCTGCAACTTTCTGCAAGGAACATTATTTGAGCCCTACCTGCTGCAGTCTGACATGGACATTCTGCTGCGGTTTCTGGATGGACCAAGTCCTCTGGTTGACTTTGAATGGGAGGCAGCCTCGGGCCAACAACCAGTAACTATTGATCTCCCATAAGATGGAGATGAGGAGGAATTTCTTCTCTCATAGAGTCAATAATCTTTGGAATTCTCTACCACAGCGAACATCGCCAACTCAGCCAGCAACACATCGCCAACTCAGCCAGCAACACGTCGCCAACTCAGCCAGCAACGCATCACCAACTCAGCCGGCAACACATCGCCAACTCAGCCAGCAACGCATCACTACCACAGCAGGCAACACATCGCCAACTCAGCCAGCAACACATCGCCAACTCAGCCGGTGCCAACTCAGCCAGCAACACATGACCAACACAGCCAGCATCGCATAACCAATTCAGCCAGCAACACATCGCCGACTCAGCCGGCAACACATCGCCAACTCAGCCAGCAACGCATCACTACCACAGCAGGCAACACATCGCCAACTCAGCCAGCAACACATCGCCAACTCAGCCGGTGCCAACTCAGCCAGCAACACATGACCAACACAGCCAGCATCGCATAACCAACTCAGCAAGCAACACATCGCCGACTCAGCCAGCAACACATCGCCAACTCAGCCAGCATCGCATCGCCAACTCAGCCAGCATCGCATCGCCAACTCAGCCAGCAACGCATCGCCAACTCAGCCGGTACCAACTCAGCCAGCAACGCATCGCCAACTCAGCCAGCAACGCATTGCCAACTCAGCCGGTGCCAACTCAGCCAGCAACGGATCACCAACTTGGCCAGCAATGCATTGCCAACTCAGCCAGCAACGCATCACCAATTTAGCTAACAACACAACCTGCCAACTCAGCCAGCAACGCATCACCAACTCAGCCAGCAACGCATCACCAACTCAGCCAGCATCGCATCACCAACTCAGCCAGCATCGCATCGCCATCTCAGCCAGCAACGCATTGCCAACTCAGCCAGTGCCAACTCAGCCAGCAACGCATCGCCAACTCAGCCAGCAATACATCGCCAACTCAGCCAGCAACGCATCGCCAACTCAGCCAGCAACGCATCGCCAACTCAGCCAGCAATGCATTGCCGACTCAGCCGGCATCACATCGCCAACTCAGCCAGCAACACATCGCCAACTCAGCCAGCAACGCATCGCCAACTCAGCCAGCAACATGTCGCCAACTCAGCCAGCAACACATCACCAACTCACCCAGCAACACATCACCAACACAGCCAGCAACACATCGCGAACTCAGCCAGCAACGCATCGCCAACTCATCCAGCAACGCATCGCCAACTCAGCCAACCACACGTCGCCAACTCAGCCAGCAACACATCGCCAACTCAGCCAGCAAAACATCACCATCTCAGCAAGCAACACATCGACAACTCAGCCAGCAACACATCGCCAACTCAGCCAGCAAAACATCACCATCTCAGCAAGCAACACATCGACAACTCAGCCAGCAACACTTCGCCAACTCAGCCAGCCACACTTCGCCAACTCAGCCAGCCACACATCGCCAACTCAGCCAGGCACACATCGCCAACTCAGCCAACAACACATCGCCAACTCAACCAGCAACACGTCGCCAACTCAGCCAGCAACACATCACTACCTCAGCCAGCAACGCATCGCTAACTCAGCCAACAACACATCACCAACTCAGCCAGCCACACATTGCCAACTCAGCCACCAACATGTCGCCAACTCAGCCAGCAACACATCACCAACTCAGCCAGCCACACATCGCCAACTCAGCCAGCAACGAATCGCCAACTCAGCCAGCAACGCATCGCCAACTCAGCCGGCATCACATCGCCAACTCAGCCAGCAACGCATTGCCAACTCAGCCGGTGCCAACTCAGCCAGCATCACATCGCCAACTCAGCCAGCAACACATCGCCAACTCAGCCGGTGCCAACTCAGCCAGCAACACATGACCAACACAGCCAACAACACATCACCAACTCAGCCAGCCACACATTGCCAACTCAGCCACCAACATGTCGCCAACTCAGCCAGCAACACATCAACAACTCAGCCAGCCACACATCACCAACTCAGCCAGCAACACATCGCCAACTCAGCCAGCAACGAATCGCCAACTCAGCCAGCAACGCATCGCCAACTCAGCCGGCATCACATCGCCAACTCAGCCAGCAACGCATTGCCAACTCAGCCGGTGCCAACTCAGCCAGCATCACATCGCCAACTCAGCCAGCATCACATCGCCAACTCAGCCAGCAACACATCGCCAACTCAGCCGGTGCCAACTCAGCCAGCAACACATGACCAACACAGCCAGCATCGCATAACCAACTCAGCCAGCAGCACATCGCCAACTCAGCCAGCAACACATCACCAACTGAGCCAGCGTCGCATCGCCAACTCAGCCAGCAACGCATTGCCAACTCAGCCGGTGCCAACTCAGCCAGCATCGCATCGCCAATTCAGCCAGCATCGCATCGCCAACTCAGCCAGCATCGCATCGCCAACTCAGCCAGCATCGCATCGCCAACTCAGCCAGCATCGCATCGCCAACTCAGCCAGCATCGCATCGCCAACTCAGCCAGCATCGCATCGCCAACTCAGCCAGCAACGCATCGCCAACTCAGCCAGCAACGCATCGCCAACTCAGCCAGCAACGCATCGCCAACTCAGCCAGCAACGCATCCCCAACTCAGCCGGTGCCAACTCATCCAGCAACGCATCGCCAACTCAGCCAGCATCGCATCGGCAACTCAGCCGGTGCCAACTCAGCCAGCAACGCATCGCCAACTCAGCCAGCAACGCATCGCCAACTCAGCCGGTGCCAACTCAGCCAGCAATGCATTGCCGACTCAGCCAGCATCGCATCGCCAACTCAGCCAGCAACGCATCGCCAACTCAGCCGGTGCCAACTCAGCCAGCAACGCATCGCCAACTCAGCCAGCATTGCATCGCCAACTCAGGCAGCAACGCATCGCCAACTCAGCCGGTGCCAACTCATCCAGCAACACATGACCAACACAGCCAGCATCGCATAACCAACTCAGCCAGCAACACATCGCCGACTCAGCCAGCAACACATCGCCAACTCAGCCAGCATCGCATAACCAACTCAGCCAGCAACACATCGCCGACTCAGCCAGCAACACATCGCCAACTCAGCCAGCATCGCATCGCCAACTCAGCCAGCAACGCATCGCCAACTCAGCCGGTGCCAACTCAGCGAGCAACGCATCGCCAACTCAGCCAGCATCTCATCGCCAACTCAGCCAGCAACGCATCGCCAACTCAGCCAGCAACGCATCGCCAACTCAGCCGGTGCCAACTCAGCCAGCAACGGATCACCAACTTGGCCAGCAATGCATTGCCAACTCAGCCAGCAGTGCATCACCAATTTAGCTAACAACACAACCTGCCAACTCAGCCAGCAACGCATCACCAACTCAGCCAGCAACGCATCACCAACTCAGCCAGCATCGCATCACCAACTCAGCCAGCATCGCATCGCCATCTCAGCCAGCATCGCATCGCCATCTCAGCCAGCAACGCATCACCAACTCTCCCACCAATGTATTGCCAACTCAGTCAGCAGTGCATCACCAACTCAGCCAACAACGCAACCTGCCAACTCAGCCAGCAATGCAACACATCACAAACTCAGCCAGCATCACATCGCCAATTCTCCAGCAATACGTCGCCAATTCAGCCAGAAACACACCGCAACACATCATCAACTCAGCCAACAACGCAACTGCCAACTCAGCCAACAATGTATCATCAACTCAGCCAGCAATGCATCACCAACACAGCCAGCAACACATCACCAACTCTGCCACCAATGCATTGCCAACTCAGCCAGCAGTGCATCACCAACTCAGCCAGCAATGCATTGCCAACTCTGCCAGCAATGCATCACCAACTCAGCCAAAAACGCAACCTGCCAACTCAGCCAGCAATGCAACGCATCACAAACTCAGCCAGCATCACATCACCAATTCAGCCAGCAATACGTCGCCAATTCAGCCAGAAACACAACACATCACCAATTCAGCCAGCAACACATCACCAATTCAGCCAGCAACACATCACCAACTCAGCCAACAACGCAACCTGCCAACTCAGCCAGCAACGTATCATCAACTCAGCCAGCAACACATCACCAACACAGCCAGCAACACATCACCAACATAGCCAGCAACGCATCGCCAACTCAGCCGGTGCCAACTCGGCCAGCAACGCATTACCAACTTGGCCAGCAATGCATTGCCAACTCAGTCAGCAGTGCATCACCAACTTAGCCAACAACACAACCTGCCAACTCAGCCAGCAACGTATCACCAACTCAGCCCGCATTGCATCACCAGCTTAGCCAGCATCGCGTCGCCAACTCAGCCAGCAATGCATTGCCAACTCAGCCAGCAGTGCATCACCAACTCATCGTAGTCACATACACCGGGAGGTCCGACCCCTCCAGCCCCTCCGCCAGGCCCAGGATCCTCAAATTATTTCACCTCGTGCGAACGTCCAGCTCCTCCAAGCAGTCTTGCGACTTTTTATGAAGTGCCTCGTGCAACTCCACTTTCCCCACGAGGACCATGGCCTCCTCCTCCCTCTCAGCGGCCTGCTGCTGCAACTCCCGAATGGACGTCTCCTGGGCCGCCTGGGTCTCAAGCAGCTTGTTGGTAGTCGCATTCAGGGAGTCCAGCAACTCAGCCTTCAGCTCCGCAAAACAGTGCAGAAGAGAGGCTTGCTGCTCCTGCGCCCACTTCCACCAGTCCTCGGGTGTCCCGCCGGCCGCCATTTTGTTCTTCTTCCCCCGTTTTTTTTGGGGAGCTGCTGCAGCTTCTCCCTTCGTCCCACTCCAGGTGAGCACCGTAAATTGTGTGGAAAGCTCCTCCAGACACCTTCCCCCACCGGGATGCGTTAAAACAGCGCCGTTTGGGGCCCTCAAATCGGCCCAAAAGGCCCTAAATAGCGGGAGCTGCCGAACGTGCGGCTTAGCTCCGCATAGCCGCAACCGGAAGTCCAGTGCATCACCAACTCAGCCAACAACGCAACCTGCCAATTCAGCCAGTAACCATCACCAACTCAGCCAGCAATGCATTGCCAACTCAGCCAGCAACGCATCATCAACTCAGCCAAAAACGCAACCTGCCAACTCAGCCAGCAATGCAACACATCACAAACTCAGCCAGCATCACATCGCCAATTCAGCCAGCAACACAACACATCACAAATTCAGCCAGCATCACATCACCAACTCAGCCAACACAACCTGCCAACGCAGCCAACAACGCATCACCAACTCAGCCAGCAACACATCGCCAACTCAGCCAGCAACACATCACCAACTCAGCCAGCAACGCATCGCCAACACAGCCAGCAACACATCACCAACTCAGCCAGCAATGCATTGCCAAATCAGCCAGCAGTGCATCACCAACTCAGCCAACAATGCAACCTGCCAACTCAGCCAGCAAAGCATCACCAACTCAGCCAGCAACACATCACCAACTCAGCCAGCATCGCATCACCAACTCAGCCAGCATCTCATCACTGACTCAGCCAGCAACGCATCGCCGACTCAGCCAGCAACGCATCGCCTACTCAGCCAGCAACGCATCACCAACTCAGGCAGCATCCCATCGCCAACTCAGCCAGCAACACATCGCCAACTCAGCCGGTGCCAACTCAGCCAGTATCCCATCGTCAACTCAGCCAGCATCTCATCACTGACTCAGCCAGCAACGCATCACCAACACAGCCAGCAACACATCACCAACACAGCCAGCAATGCATCGCCAACACAGCCAGAAACACATACCAACACAGCCAGCAACTCCTCCCCAACTCAGCCAGCAACACACCGCCAATTCAGCCAGCAACGCATCGCCAACTCCGCCAGCAACGCATCGCCAACTCAGCCAGAAACACATCACCAACACAGCCAGCAACTCCTCGCCAACTCAGCCAGCAACACACCGCCAATTCAGCCAGCAACGCATCGCCAACTCCGCCAGCAACGCATCGCCAACTCAGCCAGCAACACATCACTAACACAGCCAGCAACACACCACCAACTCAGCCAGCAAGACATCGCCAACTCAGCCAGCAACACATCACCAACTCAGCCAGGAACGCATCGCCAACGCAGCCAGCAACACTTCACCGACTCAGCCAGCAACTGCTCACACACTCAGCCAGCAACACATCGCCAACACGGCCAGCAACACATCATCAGCTCAGCCAGCAAATCATCGCCAACTCAGCCAGCAAAGCATCGCCAACTCAGCCAACAACACATCACCAACACAGCCAACAACACATCACCAACACAGCAAGCAACACATCACCAACTCAGCCAACAAAACATCGCCAACTCAGCCAGCATTGCATCGCCAACTAAGCCAGCAACACATTGCTAACTCAGCCCGCATTGCATCGCCAACTCAGCCAGCAACACAAAACATTGCCAACTCAGCCAGCAACATGTCGCCAACTCAGCAAGCAACACATCGCCAACTCAGCCAGCAACACATCGCCAACTCAGCCAGCAACGTATCGCCAACTCAGCCAGCAACGCATCGCCAATTCAGCCAGCATCGCATCACCAACTCAGCCAGCAACGTATCGCCAACACAGCCAGGAATGCATCGCCAACTCAGCCAGCAACGCATCACCAACTCAGCCAGCAACACATCTCCAACTCAGCCAGCAACGTATCGCCAACTCAGCCAACAACGCATTGCCAACTCAGCCAACAACGCATCGCCAACTCAGCCAACAACGCATTGCCAACTCAGCCAGCAACGTATCGCCAACTCAGCCAACAACGCATTGCCAACTCAGCCAGCAACGCATCGCCAATTCAGCCAGCATCGCATCACCAACTCAGCCAGGACTGCATCGCCAACTCAGCCAGCAACACATCACCAACTCAGCCAGAAACGCATCGCAAACTCAGCCAGCAATGCAACGCCAACTCAGCCAGCAACACATCGCCGACTCAGCCAGCAACACTTCGCCGACTCAGCCAGCAACACTTCGCCGACTCAGCCAGCAACACACCGCCAACTCAGCCAGCAACGCATCGCCAACTCAGCCAACAACGCATTGCCAACTCAGCCAGCAACACACCGCCAACTCAGCCAGCAACACACCGCCAACTCAGCCAGCAACACATCACCGACTCAGCCAGCAACTCCTCGCCAACTCAGCCAGCAACACATCGCCAACTCAGCCAGCAACACACCACCAACTCAGCCAGCAACACATCACCAACTCAGCCAGCAACACATCACCAACTCAGCCAGCAACTCCTCGCCAACTCAGCCAACAACACATCGCCAACTCAGCCAGCAACACACCGCCAACTCAGCCAGCAACACTTCACCGACTCAGCCAGCAACTCCTCGCCAACTCAGCCAGCAACGCATCGCCAACACAGCCAGCAACACATCACCAACTCAGCCAGCAACGCGTCAACAACACAGCCAGCAAAGCATCACCAACTCAGCCAGCAACACATCACCAACTCAGCCAGCAACGCATCGCCAACTCAGCCAGCATCTCATCACTGACTCAGCCAGAAACACATCACCAACACAGCCAGCAACTCCTCGCCAACTCAGCCAGCATCGCATCTCCAACTCAGCCAGCAACACACCGCCAACTCAGCCAGCAACACATCACCAACTCAGCCAACAACGCATTGCCAACTCAGCCAGCATCTCATCACTAACTCAGCCAGCAACGCATCACCAACACAGCCAGCAACGCATCGCCAACTCAGCCAGCAACACATCACCAACACAGCCAGCAATGCATCGCCAACTCAGCCAGCAACACATCACCAACACAGCCAGCAACTCCTCGCCAACTCAGCCAGCAACACATCGCCAACTCAGCCAGCAACACACCGCCAACTCAGCCAGCAACACATCACCAACTCAGCCAGCAACGCATCACCAACTCAGCCAGCATCTCATCACTGACTCAGCCAGCAACGCATCACTGACTCAGCCAGCAACGCATCACCAACACAGCCAGCAACACATCACCAACACAGCCAGCAACACACCGCCAACTCAGCCAGCAACACATCACCAACACAGCCAGCAACACATCACCGACTCAGCCAGCAACACTTCGCCAACTCAGCCAGTAACTCCTCGCCGACTCAGCCAGCAACTCCTCGCCAACTCAGCCAGCAACACATCGCCAACTCAGCCAGCAACACATCGCCAACTCAGCCAGCAACACACCGCCAACTCAGCCAGCAACACATCACCAACTCAGCCAGCAACACATCACCAACTCAGCCAGCAACTCCTCGCCAACTCAGCCAGCAACACATCGCCAACTCAGCCAGCAACACATCACCAACTCAGCCAGCAACTCCTCGCCAACACAGCCAGCAACACTTCACCGACTCAGCCAGCAACTCCTCGCCAACTCAGCCAGCAACGCATCACCAATTCAGCCAGCAATGCGTCAACAACACAGCCAGCAATGCATTGCCAAATCAGCCAGCAGTGCATCACCAACTCAGCCAACAATGCAACCTGCCAACACAGCCAGCAATGCATTGCCAAATCAGCCAGCAGTGCATCACCAACTCAGCCAGCAACGCGTCAACAACACAGCCAGCAAAGCATCACCAACTCAGCCAGCAACACATCACCAACTCAGCCAGCATCGCATCTCCAACTCAGCCAGCATCTCATCACTAACTCAGCCAGCAACACATCACCAACTCAGCCAGCAACGCATCGCCAACTCAGCCAGCATCTCATCACTGACTCAGCCAGAAACACATCACCAACACAGCCAGCAACTCCTCGCCAACTCAGCCAGCATCGCATCTCCAACTCAGCCAGCAACACACCGCCAACTCAGCCAGCAACACATCACCAACTCAGCCAACAACGCATTGCCAACTCAGCCAGCATCTCATCACTAACTCAGCCAGCAACGCATCACCAACACAGCCAGCAACGCATCGCCAACTCAGCCAGCAACACATCACCAACACAGCCAGCAATGCATCGCCAACTCAGCCAGAAACACATCACCAACACAGCCAGCAACTCCTTGCCAACTCAGCCAGCAACACATCGCCAACTCAGCCAGCAACACACCGCCAACTCAGCCAGCAACACATCACCAACTCAGCCAGCAACGCATCACCAACTCAGCCAGCATCTCATCACTGACTCAGCCAGCAACGCATCACTGACTCAGCCAGCAACGCATCACCAACACAGCCAGCAACACATCACCAACACAGCCAGCAACACACCGCCAACTCAGCCAGCAACACATCACCAACACAGCCAGCAACACATCACCGACTCAGCCAGCAACACTTCGCCAACTCAGCCAGTAACTCCTCGCCGACTCAGCCAGCAACTCCTCGCCAACTCAGCCAGCAACACATCGCCAACTCAGCCAGCAACACATCGCCAACTCAGCCAGCAACACATCGCCAACTCAGCCAGCAACACATCACCAACTCAGCCAGCAACACATCACCAACTCAGCCAGCAACTCCTCGCCAACTCAGCCAACAACACATCGCCAACTCAGCCAGCAACACATCACCAACTCAGCCAGCAACTCCTCGCCAACACAGCCAGCAACACTTCACCGACTCAGCCAGCAACTCCTCGCCAACTCAGCCAGCAACGCATCACCAATTCAGCCAGCAATGCGTCAACAACACAGCCAGCAATGCATTGCCAAATCAGCCAGCAGTGCATCACCAACTCAGCCAACAATGCAACCTGCCAACTCAGCCAGCAAAGCATCACCAACTCAGCCAGCAACTGCTCACCAACTCAGCCAGCAACACATCGCCAACATGGCCAGCAACACATCATCAGCTCAGCCAGCAAAGCATCGCCAACTCAGCCAACAACACATCACCAACTCAGCCAGTAAAGCATCGCCAACTCAGCCAACAACTCATCACCAACACAGATAGATAGAGAAATACAGCACAGAACAGGCCCTTCGGCCCACGATGTTGCGCCGAACTTTTGTCCTAGGTTAATCATAGAATTTTGGACAATTTGTCATGGCCAATCCACCCAACCTGCACATCTTTGGACTGTGGGAGGAAACCGGAGTACCCGGAGGAAACCCACGCAGTCACGGGGAGGATGTGCAGACTCCACACAGACAGCGACCCAAGTCGAAATCGAACTTGGGACCCTGGAGCTGTGAAGCAATTGTGCTATCCACAATGCTACCGTGCTGCCCTTAAGAAGTTAACCTACACTCCCTTATTCTACCCTAATCCAAGTACCTATCCAATAGCCGCTTGAAGGTCCATAAATTTTCCGACTCAACTACTACCACAGGCAGTGCATTCCATGCCCCCACTACTCTCTGGGTAAAGAACCTACCTCTGACATCCCCTCTATATCTTCCACCATTTATCTTAAATTTATGTCCCCTTGTAATGGTGTGTTCCACCCGGGGAAAAAGTCTCTGACTGTCTACTCTATCTATTCCCCTGATCATCTTATAAACCTCTATCAAGTCGCCCCTCATCCTTCTCCGTTCTAATGAGAAAAGGCCTAGCACCCTCAATCTTTCCTCGTATGACCTACTCTCCATTCCAGGCAACATCCTGGTAAATCTCCTTTGCACCTTTTCCAAAGCTTCCACATCCTTCCTAAAATGAGGTGACCAGAACTGCACACAGTACTCCAAATGTGGCCTGACCAAGGTTTTGTACAGCTGCATCATCACCTCACGGCTCTTAAATTCAATCCCTCTGCTAATGAACGCTAGCACACCATAGGCCTTCTTCACAGCTCTATCCACTTGAGTGGCAACTTTCAAAGAACAATGAACATAGACCCCAAGATCTCTCTGCTCCTCCACATTGCCAAGAACCCTACCATTAACCCTGTATTCCGCATTCAGATTTGTCCTTCCAAAATGGACAACCTCACACTTGTCAGGGTTAAACTCCATCTGCCACTTCTCAGCCCAGCTCTGCATTCTATCTATGTCTCTTTGAAGCCGACAACAGCCCTCCTCACTATCCACAACTCCACCAATCTTCGTATCATCTGCAAATTTACTGACCCACCCTTCAACTCCCTCATCCAAGTCGTTAATGAAAATCACAAACAGCAGAGGACCCAGAACTGATCCCTGCGGTACGCCACTGATAACTGGGCTCCAGGCTGAATATTTGCCATCCACCACAACTCTCTGTCTTCTATCGGTTAGCCAGTTTGTTATCCAACTGGCCAAATTTCCCACTATCCCATGCCTCCTTACTTTCTGCATAAGCCTACCATGGGGAACCTTATCAAATGCCTTACTAAAATCCATGTACACTACATCCACTGCTTTACCTTCATCCACATGCTTGGTCACCTCCTCAAAGAATTCAATAAGACTTGTAAGGCAAGACCTACCCCTCACAAATCCGTGCTGACTATCCCTAATCAAGCAATGCCTTTCCAGATGCTCAGAAATCCTATCCCTCAGTACCCTTTCCATTACTTTGCCTACCACCGAAGTAAGACTAACTGGCCTGTAATTCCCAGGGTTATCCCTATTCCCTTTTTTGAACAGGGGCACGACATTCGCCACTCTCCAATCCTCTGGTACCACCCCTGTTGACAGCGAGGACGAAAAGATCATTGCCAACGGCTCTGCAATTTCATTTCTTGCTTCCCAGAGAATCCTTGGATATATCCCGTCAGGCCCGGGGGACTTGTCTATCCTCAAGTTTTTCAAAACGCGCAACACATCTTCCTTCCTGACAAGTATCTCCTCAAGCTTATCAGTCTGCTTCACGCTGTCCTCTCCAACAATATGGCCCCTCTCATTTGTAAATACTGAAGAAAAATACTTGTTCAAGACCTCTCCTATCTCTTCAGACTCAATACACAATCTCCCGCTACTGTCCTTAATCGGACCTACTCTCGCTCTAGTCATTCTCATATTTCTCACGTATGTGTAAAAGGCCTTGGGGTTTTCCTTGATCCTACCCGCCAAAGATTTTTCATGCCCTCTCTTAGCTCTCCTAATCCCTTTCTTCAGTTCCCTCCTGGCTATCTTGTATCCCTCCAGCGCACTGTCTGAACCTTGTTTCTTCAGCCTTACATAAGTCTCCTTCTTCCTCTTAACAAGACATTCAACCTCTCTTGTCAACCATGGTTCCCTCACTCGACCATCTCTTCCCTGCCTGACAGGGACATACATATCAAAGACACGCAGTACCTGATCCTTGAACAAGTTCCACATTTCACTTGTGTCCTTCCCTGACAGCCTATGTTCCCAACTTCTGCACTTCAATTCTTGTCTGACAGCATTGTATTTACCCTTCCCCCAATTATAAACCTTGCCCTGTTGCTCGCACCTATCCCTCTCCATTACTAAAGTGAAAGTCACAGAATTGTGGTCACTACCTCCAAAATGCTCCCCCACTAACAAATCTATCACCTGCCCTGGTTCATTACCAAGTACTAAATCCAATATGGCCTCCCCTCTGGTCGGACAATCTACATACTGTGTTAGAAAAGCTTCCTGGACACACTGCACAAACACTACCCCATCCAAACTATTTGATCTAAAGAGTTTCCACTCAATGTTTGGGAAGTTGAAGTCGCCCATGACTACTACCCTGTGACTTCTGCACCTTTCCAGAATCTGTTTCCCAATCTGTTCCTCCACATCTCTGCTGCTATTGGGGGGCCTATAGAACACTCCCAACAAGGTGACTGCTCCTTTCCTATTTCTAACTTCAACCCATATTACCTCAGTAGGCAGATCCCCCTCGAACTGCCTTTCTGCAGCTGTTATACTATCTCTAATTAACAATGCCACCCCCCCACCTCTTTTACCATCCTCCCTAATCTTGTTGAAACATCTATAACCAGGGACCTCCAACAACCATTTCTGCCCCTCTTCTATCCAAGTTTCCGTGATGGCCACCACATCGTAGTCCCAAGTACCGATCCATGCATTAAGTTCACCCACCTTATTCCTGATGCTTCTTGCATTAAAGTATACACACTTCAACCCATCTCCTTGCCTGCAAGTACTCTCCTTTGTCATTGTTACCTTCCCCACTGCATCACTACGTGCTTTGGCGTCCTGACTATCGTCTACCTTAGTTGCTGGACTACAGATCCGGTTCCCATTCCCCTGCCAAATTAGTTTAAACCCTCCCGAAGAGTACTAGAAAACCTCCCCCCCAGGATATTGGTGCCCCTCTGGTTCAGATGCAACCCGTCCTGCTTGTACAGGTCCCACCTTCCCCAGAATGCGCTCCAATTATCCAAATACCTGAAGCCCTCCCTCCTACACCATTCCTGCAGCCACGTGTTCAACTGCACTCTCTCCCTATTCCTAGCCTCGCTATCACGTGGCACCGGCAACAAACCAGAGATGACAACTCTGTCTGTCCTGGCCCTTAACTTCCAGCCTAACTCCCTAAACTTGTTTATTACCTCCACACCCTTTTTCCTACCTACATCGTTGGTACCTATGTGCACCACGACTTCTGGCTGCTCACCCTCCCCCTTCAGGATCCTGAAGACACGATCAGAGACATCCCTGGCCCTGGCACCCGGGAGGCAACATACCTTTCGGGAGTCTCGCTCGCGACCACAGAATCTCCTATCTATTCCCCTAACCATTGAATCTCCTATTACTATTGCTTTTCTATGCTCCCCCCTTCCCTTCTGAGCCCCAGAGCCAGACTCAGTGCCAGAGACCTGGCCGCTGGGGCCTTCCCCCGGTAGGTCATCCCCCCCAACAGCATCCAAAACGGTATACTTGTTTTGAAGGGGAATGGCCACGAGGGATCCCTGCACTGTCTGCCTGTTAGTTTTCTTTCCCCTGACTGTAACCCAGCTACTCTTGTCCAGTACCTTTGGTGTGGCTACCTCCCTGTAACTCTTCTCTATGACCCCCTCTGCCTCCCGGATGATCCGAAGTTCATCCAGCTCCAGCTCCAGTACCTTAACACGGTCTCTGAGGAGCTGGAGTTGGGTGCACTTCCCGCAGGTATAGTCAGCGGGGACACCAGTGGTATCCCTCACCACCCACATCCTACAGGAGGAGCATGCAACTGCCCTAGCCTCCATCCCCTCTTACTTTACAGAATTAGCTGCCCTGTGGACCAACTGGACCTCCGCCCTCCGACTCTGCTCCCAGTCAGCTGTACTCTAAACTCCTGGTTCCCTTCACGCTCTTTGATAAATATAGGAAATTAAATGAAAGGAGTACCTTACTCCCTCCTCACCTAACTCCCTCAGTCACCAAACTCTCACTGTAGCACTCAAATGCCACAAGCTCAGCACTCCCTCAGTCACCAAACTCTCACTGTAGCACTCAAATGCCACAAGCTCAGCACTCAGTGCAAACAAAGTCTGCACTGTATCTAGCCCCTATTTATACTGTGACTCTAGCTTCTAAAAACTGGCCTAATGCAATTAACTAATTAACAAGCTCCAGCTGCAAGTAAGTCCAAGTAGAACCTTGTTTCAAGCTGATTCAAAATTCACCTTCTTATAGACCAAACAGCAACTTTTAAGTTAATTAACTAAATAAAAGAAATACTAGACTTTAAATAACCCTTATACTCCCTCAGTCACCAAACTCTCACTGTAGCACTCAAATGCCACAAGCTCAGCACTCAGTGCAAACCAGCAAGCAACACATCACCAATTCAGCCAGCAACGCATTGCCAACTCAGCCAGCAACACACCGCCAACTCAGCCAGCAACACACCGCCAACTCAGCCAGCAACACATCGCCAACTCAGCCAGCAACACACCGCCAACTCAGCCAGCAACACATCGCCAACTCAGCCAGCAACACACCGCCAACTCAGCCAGCAACTCCTCGCCAACTCAGCCAACAACACATCACCAACTCAGCCAGCAACTCCTCGCCAACTCAGCCAACAACACATCGCCAACTCAGCCAGCAACACATCGCCAACTCAGCCAGCAACTCCTCGCCAACTCAGCCAGCAACTCCTCGCCAACTTAGCCAGCAACGCATCGCCAACACAGCCAGCAACACATCACCAACTCAGCCAGCAACGCGTCAACAACACAGCCAGCAAAGCATCACCAACTCAGCCAGCAACACATCACCAACTCAGCCAGCATCGCATCTCCAACTCAGCCAGCATCTCATCACTAACTCAGCCAGCAACGCATCACCAACACAGCCAGCAATGCATCGCCAACTCAGCCAGAAACACATCACCAACACAGCCAGCAACTCCTCGCCAACTCAGCCAGCAACACATCGCCAACTCAGCCAGCAACACACCGCCAACTCAGCCAGCAACACATCACTAACTCAGCCAGCATCGCATCACCAACTCAGCCAGCATCTCATCACCGACTCAGCCAGCAACGCATCACTGACTCAGCCAGCAACGCATCACCAACACAGCCAGCAACACATCACCAACACAGCCAGCAACACACCGCCAACTCAGCCAGCAACACATCACCAACACAGCCAGCAACACATCACCGACTCAGCCAGCAACACTTCGCCAACTCAGCCAGTAACTCCTCGCCGACTCAGCCAGCAACTCCTCGCCAACTCAGCCAGCAACACATCGCCAACTCAGCCAGCAACACATCGCCAACTTAGCCAGCAACACACCGCCAACTCAGCCAGCAACACATCACCAACCCAGCCAGCAACACATCACCAACTCAGCCAGCAACTCCTCGCCAACTCAGCCAACAACACATCGCCAACTCAGCCAGCAACACATCACCAACTCAGCCAGCAACACTTCACTGACTCAGCCAGCAACTCCTCGCCAACTCAGCCAGCAACTCCTCGCCAACTCAGCCAGCAACGCATCACCAACTCAGCCAGCAATGCGTCAACAACACAGCCTGCAATGCATTGCCAAATCAGCCAGCAGTGCATCACCAACTCAGCCAACAATGCAACCTGCCAACTCAGCCAGCAAAGCATCGCCAACTCAGCCAGCAACACATCACCAACTCAGCCAGCATCTCATCACTGACTCAGCCAGCAACGTATCGCCAACACAGCCAGGAATGCATCGCCAACTCAGCCAGCAACGCATCACCAACTCAGCCAGCAACACATCTCCAACTCAGCCAGCAACGTATCGCCAACTCAGCCAACAACGCATTGCCAACTCAGCCAACAACGCATCGCCAACTCAGCCAACAACGCATTGCCAACTCAGCCAGCAACGTATCGCCAACTCAGCCAACAACGCATTGCCAACTCAGCCAGCAACGCATCGCCAATTCAGCCAGCATCGCATCACCAACTCAGCCAGGACTGCATCGCCAACTCAGCCAGCAACACATCACCAACTCAGCCAGAAACGCATCGCAAACTCAGCCAGCAATGCAACGCCAACTCAGCCAGCAACACATCGCCGACTCAGCCAGCAACACTTCGCCGACTCAGCCAGCAACACTTCGCCGACTCAGCCAGCAACACACCGCCAACTCAGCCAGCAACGCATCGCCAACTCAGCCAACAACGCATTGCCAACTCAGCCAGCAACACACCGCCAACTCAGCCAGCAACACACCGCCAACTCAGCCAGCAACACATCACCGACTCAGCCAGCAACTCCTCGCCAACTCAGCCAGCAACACATCGCCAACTCAGCCAGCAACACACCACCAACTCAGCCAGCAACACATCACCAACTCAGCCAGCAACACATCACCAACTCAGCCAGCAACTCCTCGCCAACTCAGCCAACAACACATCGCCAACTCAGCCAGCAACACACCGCCAACTCAGCCAGCAACACTTCACCGACTCAGCCAGCAACTCCTCGCCAACTCAGCCAGCAACGCATCGCCAACACAGCCAGCAACACATCACCAACTCAGCCAGCAACGCGTCAACAACACAGCCAGCAAAGCATCACCAACTCAGCCAGCAACACATCACCAACTCAGCCAGCAACGCATCGCCAACTCAGCCAGCATCTCATCACTGACTCAGCCAGAAACACATCACCAACACAGCCAGCAACTCCTCGCCAACTCAGCCAGCATCGCATCTCCAACTCAGCCAGCAACACACCGCCAACTCAGCCAGCAACACATCACCAACTCAGCCAACAACGCATTGCCAACTCAGCCAGCATCTCATCACTAACTCAGCCAGCAACGCATCACCAACACAGCCAGCAACGCATCGCCAACTCAGCCAGCAACACATCACCAACACAGCCAGCAATGCATCGCCAACTCAGCCAGAAACACATCACCAACACAGCCAGCAACTCCTCGCCAACTCAGCCAGCAACACATCGCCAACTCAGCCAGCAACACACCGCCAACTCAGCCAGCAACACATCACCAACTCAGCCAGCAACGCATCACCAACTCAGCCAGCATCTCATCACTGACTCAGCCAGCAACGCATCACTGACTCAGCCAGCAACGCATCACCAACACAGCCAGCAACACATCACCAACACAGCCAGCAACACACCGCCAACTCAGCCAGCAACACATCACCAACACAGCCAGCAACACATCACCGACTCAGCCAGCAACACTTCGCCAACTCAGCCAGTAACTCCTCGCCGACTCAGCCAGCAACTCCTCGCCAACTCAGCAAGCAACACATCGCCAACTCAGCCAGCAACACATCGCCAACTCAGCCAGCAACACACCGCCAACTCAGCCAGCAACACATCACCAACTCAGCCAGCAACACATCACCAACTCAGCCAGCAACTCCTCGCCAACTCAGCCAACAACACATCGCCAACTCAGCCAGCAACACATCACCAACTCAGCCAGCAACTCCTCGCCAACACAGCCAGCAACACTTCACCGACTCAGCCAGCAACTCCTCGCCAACTCAGCCAGCAACGCATCACCAATTCAGCCAGCAATGCGTCAACAACACAGCCAGCAATGCATTGCCAAATCAGCCAGCAGTGCATCACCAACTCAGCCAACAATGCAACCTGCCAACACAGCCAGCAATGCATTGCCAAATCAGCCAGCAGTGCATCACCAACTCAGCCAGCAACGCGTCAACAACACAGCCAGCAAAGCATCACCAACTCAGCCAGCAACACATCACCAACTCAGCCAGCATCGCATCTCCAACTCAGCCAGCATCTCATCACTAACTCAGCCAGCAACACATCACCAACTCAGCCAGCAACGCATCGCCAACTCAGCCAGCATCTCATCACTGACTCAGCCAGAAACACATCACCAACACAGCCAGCAACTCCTCGCCAACTCAGCCAGCATCGCATCTCCAACTCAGCCAGCAACACACCGCCAACTCAGCCAGCAACACATCACCAACTCAGCCAACAACGCATTGCCAACTCAGCCAGCATCTCATCACTAACTCAGCCAGCAACGCATCACCAACACAGCCAGCAACGCATCGCCAACTCAGCCAGCAACACATCACCAACACAGCCAGCAATGCATCGCCAACTCAGCCAGAAACACATCACCAACACAGCCAGCAACTCCTTGCCAACTCAGCCAGCAACACATCGCCAACTCAGCCAGCAACACACCGCCAACTCAGCCAGCAACACATCACCAACTCAGCCAGCAACGCATCACCAACTCAGCCAGCATCTCATCACTGACTCAGCCAGCAACGCATCACTGACTCAGCCAGCAACGCATCACCAACACAGCCAGCAACACATCACCAACACAGCCAGCAACACACCGCCAACTCAGCCAGCAACACATCACCAACACAGCCAGCAACACATCACCGACTCAGCCAGCAACACTTCGCCAACTCAGCCAGTAACTCCTCGCCGACTCAGCCAGCAACTCCTCGCCAACTCAGCCAGCAACACATCGCCAACTCAGCCAGCAACACATCGCCAACTCAGCCAGCAACACATCGCCAACTCAGCCAGCAACACATCACCAACTCAGCCAGCAACACATCACCAACTCAGCCAGCAACACATCGCCAACTCAGCCAGCAACACATCGCCAACTCAGCCAGCAACACATCACCAACTCAGCCAGCAACTCCTCGCCAACACAGCCAGCAACACTTCACCGACTCAGCCAGCAACTCCTCGCCAACTCAGCCAGCAACGCATCACCAATTCAGCCAGCAATGCGTCAACAACACAGCCAGCAATGCATTGCCAAATCAGCCAGCAGTGCATCACCAACTCAGCCAACAATGCAACCTGCCAACTCAGCCAGCAAAGCATCACCAACTCAGCCAGCAACTGCTCACCAACTCAGCCAGCAACACATCGCCAACATGGCCAGCAACACATCATCAGCTCAGCCAGCAAAGCATCGCCAACTCAGCCAACAACACATCACCAACTCAGCCAGTAAAGCATCGCCAACTCAGCCAACAACTCATCACCAACACAGATAGATAGAGAAATACAGCACAGAACAGGCCCTTCGGCCCACGATGTTGCGCCGAACTTTTGTCCTAGGTTAATCATAGAATTTTGGACAATTTGTCATGGCCAATCCACCCAACCTGCACATCTTTGGACTGTGGGAGGAAACCGGAGTACCCGGAGGAAACCCACGCAGTCACGGGGAGGATGTGCAGACTCCACACAGACAGCGACCCAAGTCGAAATCGAACTTGGGACCCTGGAGCTGTGAAGCAATTGTGCTATCCACAATGCTACCGTGCTGCCCTTAAGAAGTTAACCTACACTCCCTTATTCTACCCTAATCCAAGTACCTATCCAATAGCCGCTTGAAGGTCCATAAATTTTCCGACTCAACTACTACCACAGGCAGTGCATTCCATGCCCCCACTACTCTCTGGGTAAAGAACCTACCTCTGACATCCCCTCTATATCTTCCACCATTTATCTTAAATTTATGTCCCCTTGTAATGGTGTGTTCCACCCGGGGAAAAAGTCTCTGACTGTCTACTCTATCTATTCCCCTGATCATCTTATAAACCTCTATCAAGTCGCCCCTCATCCTTCTCCGTTCTAATGAGAAAAGGCCTAGCACCCTCAATCTTTCCTCGTATGACCTACTCTCCATTCCAGGCAACATCCTGGTAAATCTCCTTTGCACCTTTTCCAAAGCTTCCACATCCTTCCTAAAATGAGGTGACCAGAACTGCACACAGTACTCCAAATGTGGCCTGACCAAGGTTTTGTACAGCTGCATCATCACCTCACGGCTCTTAAATTCAATCCCTCTGCTAATGAACGCTAGCACACCATAGGCCTTCTTCACAGCTCTATCCACTTGAGTGGCAACTTTCAAAGAACAATGAACATAGACCCCAAGATCTCTCTGCTCCTCCACATTGCCAAGAACCCTACCATTAACCCTGTATTCCGCATTCAGATTTGTCCTTCCAAAATGGACAACCTCACACTTGTCAGGGTTAAACTCCATCTGCCACTTCTCAGCCCAGCTCTGCATTCTATCTATGTCTCTTTGAAGCCGACAACAGCCCTCCTCACTATCCACAACTCCACCAATCTTCGTATCATCTGCAAATTTACTGACCCACCCTTCAACTCCCTCATCCAAGTCGTTAATGAAAATCACAAACAGCAGAGGACCCAGAACTGATCCCTGCGGTACGCCACTGATAACTGGGCTCCAGGCTGAATATTTGCCATCCACCACAACTCTCTGTCTTCTATCGGTTAGCCAGTTTGTTATCCAACTGGCCAAATTTCCCACTATCCCATGCCTCCTTACTTTCTGCATAAGCCTACCATGGGGAACCTTATCAAATGCCTTACTAAAATCCATGTACACTACATCCACTGCTTTACCTTCATCCACATGCTTGGTCACCTCCTCAAAGAATTCAATAAGACTTGTAAGGCAAGACCTACCCCTCACAAATCCGTGCTGACTATCCCTAATCAAGCAATGCCTTTCCAGATGCTCAGAAATCCTATCCCTCAGTACCCTTTCCATTACTTTGCCTACCACCGAAGTAAGACTAACTGGCCTGTAATTCCCAGGGTTATCCCTATTCCCTTTTTGAACAGGGGCACGACATTCGCCACTCTCCAATCCTCTGGTACCACCCCTGTTGACAGCGAGGACGAAAAGATCATTGCCAACGGCTCTGCAATTTCATTTCTTGCTTCCCAGAGAATCCTTGGATATATCCCGTCAGGCCCGGGGGACTTGTCTATCCTCAAGTTTTTCAAAACGCGCAACACATCTTCCTTCCTGACAAGTATCTCCTCAAGCTTATCAGTCTGCTTCACGCTGTCCTCTCCAACAATATGGCCCCTCTCATTTGTAAATACTGAAGAAAAATACTTGTTCAAGACCTCTCCTATCTCTTCAGACTCAATACACAATCTCCCGCTACTGTCCTTAATCGGACCTACTCTCGCTCTAGTCATTCTCATATTTCTCACGTATGTGTAAAAGGCCTTGGGGTTTTCCTTGATCCTACCTGCCAAAGATTTTTCATGCCCTCTCTTAGCTCTCCTAATCCCTTTCTTCAGTTCCCTCCTGGCTATCTTGTATCCCTCCAGCGCACTGTCTGAACCTTGTTTCTTCAGCCTTACATAAGTCTCCTTCTTCCTCTTAACAAGACATTCAACCTCTCTTGTCAACCATGGTTCCCTCACTCGACCATCTCTTCCCTGCCTGACAGGGACATACATATCAAAGACACGCAGTACCTGATCCTTGAACAAGTTCCACATTTCACTTGTGTCCTTCCCTGACAGCCTATGTTCCCAACTTCTGCACTTCAATTCTTGTCTGACAGCATTGTATTTACCCTTCCCCCAATTATAAACCTTGCCCTGTTGCTCGCACCTATCCCTCTCCATTACTAAAGTGAAAGTCACAGAATTGTGGTCACTACCTCCAAAATGCTCCCCCACTAACAAATCTATCACCTGCCCTGGTTCATTACCAAGTACTAAATCCAATATGGCCTCCCCTCTGGTCGGACAATCTACATACTGTGTTAGAAAAGCTTCCTGGACACACTGCACAAACACTACCCCATCCAAACTATTTGATCTAAAGAGTTTCCACTCAATGTTTGGGAAGTTGAAGTCGCCCATGACTACTACCCTGTGACTTCTGCACCTTTCCAGAATCTGTTTCCCAATCTGTTCCTCCACATCTCTGCTGCTATTGGGGGGCCTATAGAACACTCCCAACAAGGTGACTGCTCCTTTCCTATTTCTAACTTCAACCCATATTACCTCAGTAGGCAGATCCCCCTCGAACTGCCTTTCTGCAGCTGTTATACTATCTCTAATTAACAATGCCACCCCCCCCACCTCTTTTACCATCCTCCCTAATCTTGTTGAAACATCTATAACCAGGGACCTCCAACAACCATTTCTGCCCCTCTTCTATCCAAGTTTCCGTGATGGCCACCACATCGTAGTCCCAAGTACCGATCCATGCATTAAGTTCACCCACCTTATTCCTGATGCTTCTTGCATTAAAGTATACACACTTCAACCCATCTCCTTGCCTGCAAGTACTCTCCTTTGTCATTGTTACCTTCCCCACTGCATCACTACGTGCTTTGGCGTCCTGACTATCGTCTACCTTAGTTGCTGGACTACAGATCCGGTTCCCATTCCCCTGCCAAATTAGTTTAAACCCTCCCGAAGAGTACTAGAAAACCTCCCCCCCAGGATATTGGTGCCCCTCTGGTTCAGATGCAACCCGTCCTGCTTGTACAGGTCCCACCTTCCCCAGAATGCGCTCCAATTATCCAAATACCTGAAGCCCTCCCTCCTACACCATTCCTGCAGCCACGTGTTCAACTGCACTCTCTCCCTATTCCTAGCCTCGCTATCACGTGGCACCGGCAACAAACCAGAGATGACAACTCTGTCTGTCCTGGCCCTTAACTTCCAGCCTAACTCCCTAAACTTGTTTATTACCTCCACACCCTTTTTCCTACCTACATCGTTGGTACCTATGTGCACCACGACTTCTGGCTGCTCACCCTCCCCCTTCAGGATCCTGAAGACACGATCAGAGACATCCCTGGCCCTGGCACCCGGGAGGCAACATACCTTTCGGGAGTCTCGCTCGCGACCACAGAATCTCCTATCTATTCCCCTAACCATTGAATCTCCTATTACTATTGCTTTTCTATGCTCCCCCCTTCCCTTCTGAGCCCCAGAGCCAGACTCAGTGCCAGAGACCTGGCCGCTGGGGCCTTCCCCCGGTAGGTCATCCCCCCCAACAGCATCCAAAACGGTATACTTGTTTTGAAGGGGAATGGCCACGAGGGATCCCTGCACTGTCTGCCTGTTAGTTTTCTTTCCCCTGACTGTAACCCAGCTACTCTTGTCCAGTACCTTTGGTGTGGCTACCTCCCTGTAACTCTTCTCTATGACCCCCTCTGCCTCCCGGATGATCCGAAGTTCATCCAGCTCCAGCTCCAGTACCTTAACACGGTCTCTGAGGAGCTGGAGTTGGGTGCACTTCCCGCAGGTATAGTCAGCGGGGACACCAGTGGTATCCCTCACCACCCACATCCTACAGGAGGAGCATGCAACTGCCCTAGCCTCCATCCCCTCTTACTTTACAGAATTAGCTGCCCTGTGGACCAACTGGACCTCCGCCCTCCGACTCTGCTCCCAGTCAGCTGTACTCTAAACTCCTGGTTCCCTTCACGCTCTTTGATAAATATAGGAAATTAAATGAAAGGAGTACCTTACTCCCTCCTCACCTAACTCCCTCAGTCACCAAACTCTCACTGTAGCACTCAAATGCCACAAGCTCAGCACTCCCTCAGTCACCAAACTCTCACTGTAGCACTCAAATGCCACAAGCTCAGCACTCAGTGCAAACAAAGTCTGCACTGTATCTAGCCCCTATTTATACTGTGACTCTAGCTTCTAAAAACTGGCCTAATGCAATTAACTAATTAACAAGCTCCAGCTGCAAGTAAGTCCAAGTAGAACCTTGTTTCAAGCTGATTCAAAATTCACCTTCTTATAGACCAAACAGCAACTTTTAAGTTAATTAACTAAATAAAAGAAATACTAGACTTTAAATAACCCTTATACTCCCTCAGTCACCAAACTCTCACTGTAGCACTCAAATGCCACAAGCTCAGCACTCAGTGCAAACCAGCAAGCAACACATCACCAATTCAGCCAGCAACGCATTGCCAACTCAGCCAGCAACACACCGCCAACTCAGCCAGCAACACACCGCCAACTCAGCCAGCAACACATCGCCAACTCAGCCAGCAACACACCGCCAACTCAGCCAGCAACACACCGCCAACTCAGCCAGCAACACACCGCCAACTCAGCCAGCAACTCCTCGCCAACTCAGCCAACAACACATCACCAACTCAGCCAGCAACTCCTCGCCAACTCAGCCAACAACACATCGCCAACTCAGCCAGCAACACATCGCCAACTCAGCCAGCAACTCCTCGCCAACTCAGCCAGCAACTCCTCGCCAACTTAGCCAGCAACGCATCGCCAACACAGCCAGCAACACATCACCAACTCAGCCAGCAACGCGTCAACAACACAGCCAGCAAAGCATCACCAACTCAGCCAGCAACACATCACCAACTCAGCCAGCATCGCATCTCCAACTCAGCCAGCATCTCATCACTAACTCAGCCAGCAACGCATCACCAACACAGCCAGCAATGCATCGCCAACTCAGCCAGAAACACATCACCAACACAGCCAGCAACTCCTCGCCAACTCAGCCAGCAACACATCGCCAACTCAGCCAGCAACACACCGCCAACTCAGCCAGCAACACATCACTAACTCAGCCAGCATCGCATCACCAACTCAGCCAGCATCTCATCACCGACTCAGCCAGCAACGCATCACTGACTCAGCCAGCAACGCATCACCAACACAGCCAGCAACACATCACCAACACAGCCAGCAACACACCGCCAACTCAGCCAGCAACACATCACCAACACAGCCAGCAACACATCACCGACTCAGCCAGCAACACTTCGCCAACTCAGCCAGTAACTCCTCGCCGACTCAGCCAGCAACTCCTCGCCAACTCAGCCAGCAACACATCGCCAACTCAGCCAGCAACACATCGCCAACTCAGCCAGCAACACACCGCCAACTCAGCCAGCAACACATCACCAACCCAGCCAGCAACACATCACCAACTCAGCCAGCAACTCCTCGCCAACTCAGCCAACAACACATCGCCAACTCAGCCAGCAACACATCACCAACTCAGCCAGCAACACTTCACTGACTCAGCCAGCAACTCCTCGCCAACTCAGCCAGCAACTCCTCGCCAACTCAGCCAGCAACGCATCACCAACTCAGCCAGCAATGCGTCAACAACACAGCCTGCAATGCATTGCCAAATCAGCCAGCAGTGCATCACCAACTCAGCCAACAATGCAACCTGCCAACTCAGCCAGCAAAGCATCGCCAACTCAGCCAGCAACACATCACCAACTCAGCCAGCATCTCATCACTGACTCAGCCAGCAACGCATCGCCGACTCAGCCAGCAACGCATCGCCAACTCAGCCAGGAACGCATCGCCAACGCAGCCAGCAACACTTCACCGACTCAGCCAGCAACTGCTCACCAACTCAGCCAGCAACACATCGCCAACACGGCCAGCAACACATCATCAGCTCAGCCAGCAAAGCATCGCCAACTCAGCGAGCAAAGCATCGCCAACTCAGCCAACAACACATCACCAACTCAGCCAGTAAAGCATCGCCAACTCAGCCAACAACTCATCACCAACACAGCAAGCAACACATCACCAATTCAGCCAGCAACGCATTGCCAACTCAGCCAGCAACACACCGCCAACTCAGCCAGCAACACACCGCCAACTCAGCCAGCAACACATCACCAACTCAGCCAGCAACACATCACCGACTCAGCCAGCAACTCCTCGCCAACTTTGCCAGCAACACACCGCCAACTCAGCCAGCAACACATCACCAACTCAGCCAGCAACTCCTCGCCAACTCAGCCAACAACACATCGCCAACTCAGCCAGCAACACATCGCCAACTCAGCCAGCAACTCCTCGCCAACTCAGCCAGCAACACACCGCCTACTCAGCCAGCAACACTTCACCGACTCAGCCAGCAACTCCTCGCCAACTCAGCCAGCAACGCATCGCCAACACAGCCAACAACACATCAACAACACAGCCAGCAAAGCATCACCAACTCAGCCAGCAACACATCACCAACTCAGCCAGCATCGCATCTCCAACTCAGCCAGCATCTCATCACTAACTCAGCCAGCAACGCATCACCAACACAGCCAGCAATGCATCGCCAACTCAGCCAGAAACACATCACCAACACAGCCAGCAACTCCTCGCCAACTCAGCCAGCAACACATCGCCAACTCAGCCAGCAACACACCGCCAACTCAGCCAGCAACACATCACCAACTCAGCCAGCAACACATCACCAACACAGCCAGCAACACACCGCCAACTCAGCCAGCAACACATCACCAACACAGCCAGCAACACATCACCGACTCAGCCAGCAACACTTCGCCAACTCAGCCAGTAACTCCTCGCCGACTCAGCCAGCAACTCCTCGCCGACTCAGCCAGCAACTCCTCGCCAACTCAGCCAGCAACACATCGCCAACTCAGCCAGCAACACACCGCCAACTCAGCCAGCAACACATCACCAACTCAGCCAGCAACACATCACCAACTCAGCCAGCAACTCCTCGCCAACACAGCCAGCAACACTTCACCGACTCAGCCAGCAACTCCTCGCCAACTCAGCCAGCAACTCCTCGCCAACTCAGCCAGCAACGCATCACCAACTCAGCCAGCAATGCGTCAACAACACAGCCAGCAATGCATTGCCAAATCAGCCAGCAGTGCATCACCAACTCAGCCAACAATGCAACCTGCCAACTCAGCCAGCAAAGCATCGCCAACTCAGCCAGCAACACATCACCAACTCAGCCAGGAACGCATCGCCAACGCAGCCAGCAACACTTCACCGACTCAGCCAGCAACTGCTCACCAACTCAGCCAGCAACACATCGCCAACACGGCCAGCAACGCATCATCAGCTCAGCCAGCAAAGCATCGCCAACTCAGCGAGCAAAGCATCGCCAACTCAGCCAACAACACATCACCAACTCAGCCAGTAAAGCATCGCCAACTCAGCCAACAACTCATCACCAACACAGCAAGCAACACATCACCAATTCAGCCAGCAACGCATTGCCAACTCAGCCAGCAACACACCGCTAACTCAGCCAGCAACACACCGCCAACTCAGCCAGCAACACACCGCCAACTCAGCCAGCAACGCATCACCAACTCAGCCAGCAACACATCACCGACTCAGCCAGCAACTCCTCGCCAACTTTGCCAGCAACACACCGCCAACTCAGCCAGCAACACATCACCAACTCAGCCAGCAACTCCTCGCCAACTCAGCCAACAACACATCGCCAACTCAGCCAGCAACACATCGCCAACTCAGCCAGCAACTCCTCGCCAACTCAGCCAGCAACACACCGCCAACTCAGCCAGCAACACTTCACCGACTCAGCCAGCAACTCCTCGCCAACTCAGCCAGCAACTCCTCGCCAACTCAGCCAGCAACGCATCGCCAACACAGCCAGCAACACATCACCAACTCAGCCAGCAATGCGTCAACAACACAGCCAGCAATGCATTGCCAAATCAGCCAGCAGTGCATCACCAACTCAGCCAACAATGCAACCTGCCAACTCAGCCAGCAAAGCATCACCAACTCAGCTAGCAACACATCACCAACTCAGCCAGCATCGCATCTCCAACTCAGCCAGCATCTCATCACTGACTCAGCCAGCAACGCATCACCAACACAGCCAGCAATGCATCGCCAACTCAGCCAGAAACACATCACCAACACAGCCAGCAACTCCTCGCCAACTCAGCCAGCAACACATCGCCAATTCAGCCAGCAACACACCGCCAACTCAGCCAGCAACACATCACCAACTCAGCCAGCATCGCATCACCAACTCAGCCAGCATCTCATCACTGACTCAGCCAGCAACGCATCACCAACACAGCCAGAAACACATCACCAACACAGCCAGCAACTCCTCGCCAACTCAGCCAGCAACACATCGCCAACTCAGCCAGCAACACATCACCAACTCAGCCAGCAACACACCGCCAATACAGCGAGCAACGCATCGCCAACTCCGCCAGCAACGCATCACTAACACAGCCAGCAACACATCACCAACTCCGCCAGCAACACATCGCCAACTCCGCCAGCAACGCATCGCCAACTCAGCCAGCAACACATCACCAACACAGCCAGCAACACACCACCAACTCAGCCAGCAACACATCACCAACTCAGCCAGAAAAGCATCGCCAACTCAGCCAACAACACATCACCAACACAGCCAGCATCGCATCACCAACACAGCAAGCAACACATCGCCAACTCAGCCAGCAACACATCGCCAACTCAGCCAACAAAACATCGCCAACTCAGCCAGCATTGCATCGCCAACTAAGCCAGCAACACATTGCTAACTCAGCCCGCATTGCATCGCCAACTCAGCCAGCAACACTAAACATTGCCATCTCAGCCAGCAACATGTCGCCAACTCAGCAAGCAACACTTCGCCAACTCAGCCAGCAACACATCGCCAACTCATCCAGCAACACGTCGCCAACTCAGCCAGCAACACATTGCTAACTCAGCCAGCATTGCATCGCCAACTCAGCCAGCATTGCATCGCCAACCTAGCCAGCAACACAAAACATTGCCAACTCAGCCAGCAACATGTCGCCAACTCAGCAAGCAACATATCGCCAACTCAGCCAGCAACACATCGCCAACTCATCCAGCAACACGTCGCCAACTCAGCCAGCAACACATCGCCAACTCAGCCAGCAACGTATCGCCAACTCAGCCAACAACGCATTGCCAACTCAGCCAGCAACGCATCGCCAATTCAGCCAGCATCGCATCACCAACACAGCCAGGAATGCATCGCCAACTCAGCCAGCAACGCATCGCCAACTCAGCCAGCAACACATCGCCAACTCAGCCAGCAACACATCGCCAACTCAGCCAGCAACGTATCGCCAACTCAGCCAACAACGCATTGCCAACTCAGCCAGCAACGCATCGCCAATTCAGCCAGCATCGCATCACCAACTCAGCCAGGACTGCATCGCCAACTCAGCCAGAAACGCATCGCAAACTCGGCCAGCAATGCATTGCCAACTCAGCCACAACACATCGCCAACTCAGCCAGCAACACTTCGCCGACTCAGCCAGCAACACACCGCCAACTTAGCCAGCAACGCATGGCCAACTCAGCCAACAACGCAGTGCCAACTCAGCCAGCAACACACCGCCAACTCAGCCAGCAACACATCACCAACTCAGCCAGCAACACATCACCGACTCAGCCAGTAACTCCTCGCCGACTCAGGCAGCAACACGTCGCCAACTCACCCAGCAACACATCACCAACTCAGCCAGCAACTCCTCGCCAACTCAGCCAACAACACATCGCCAACTCAGCCAGCAACACATCACCAACTCAGCCAGCAACTCCTCGCCAACTCAGCCAGCAACACACCGCCAACTCAGCCAGCAACACTTCACCGACTCAGCCAGCAACTCCTCGCCAACTCAGCCAGCAACGCATCACCAACACAGCCAGCAACACATCGCCAACTCAGCCAGCAACGCATCGCCAACACAGCCAGCAACACATCGCCAACTCAGCCAGCAACACACCGCCAACTCAGCCAGCAACACACCGCCAACTCAGCCAGCAACATACCGCCAACTCAGCCAGCAACACATCGCCGACTCAGCCAGCAACACTTCACCGACTCAGCCAGCAACTCCTCGCCAACTCAGCCAGCAACACACCGCCAACTCAGCCAGCAATGCCTCGCCAACTCAGCCAGCAACACATCGTCAAGAGGGGGGCTGAGTCGGTGATACATTGCTGGCTGAGTCGGCGATGCGTTGCTGGCTGAGTCGGCGATGCGTTGCTGGCTGAGTCGGCGATGCGTTGCTGGCTGAGTCGGCGATGCGTTGCTGGCTGAGTCGGCGATGCGTTGCTGGCTGAGTCGGCGATGCGTTGCTGGCTGAGTCGGCGATGCGTTGCTGGCTGAGTCGGCGATGCGTTGCTGGCTGAGTCGGCGATGCGTTGCTGGCTGAGTCGGCGATGCGTTGCTGGCTGAGTCGGCGATGCGTTGCTGGCTGAGTCGGCGATGCGTTGCTGGCTGAGTCGGCGATGCGTTGCTGGCTGAGTCGGCGATGCGTTGCTGGCTGAGTCGGCGCTGCGTTGCTGGCTGAGTCGGCGCTGCGTTGCTGGCTGAGTCGGCGATGCGTTGCTGGCTGAGTCGGCGATGCGTTGCTGGCTGAGTCGGCGATGCGTTGCTGGCTGAGTCGGCGATGCGTTGCTGGCTGAGTCGGCGATGCGTTGCTGGCTGAGTCGGCGATGCGTTGCTGGCTGAGTCGGCGATGCGTTGCTGGCTGAGTCGGCGATGCGTTGCTGGCTGAGTCGGCGATGCGTTGCTGGCTGAGTCGGCGATGCGTTGCTGGCTGAGTCGGCAATGCGTTGTTGGCTGAGTCGGCGATACGTTTCTGGCTGAGTCGGGCAAG
The DNA here is from genome assembly GCF_902713615.1 of Scyliorhinus canicula. Lineage (NCBI taxonomy): Eukaryota > Metazoa > Chordata > Chondrichthyes > Carcharhiniformes > Scyliorhinidae > Scyliorhinus > Scyliorhinus canicula. The sequence goes on from NC_052154.1 coordinate 103,446,706, forward strand.
TGTTGCTGGCTGAGTCGGCGATGTGTTGCTGGCTGAGTCGGCGATGTGTTGCTGGCTGAGTCGGCGTTGTGTTGCTGGCTGTGTCGCCGATACGTTGCTTGCTGAGTCGGCGATGTGTTGCTGGCTGAGTCGGCGATGTGTTGCTGGCTGAATCGGCGATGCGTTGCTGGCTGAGTTGGCGATGCGTTGCTGGCTGAGTTGGCGATGCGTTGCTGGCTGAGTCGGCGATGCGTTGCTGGCTGAGTTGGCAATGTGATGCTGGCTGAGTTGCCGATGCATTGGTGGCTGAGTTGGCAATGCGTTGCTGGCTGAGTTGGCGAAGTGTTGCTGGCTGAGTTGGCGATGTGTTGAAGGCGAAATCTCTGATGAGTTGCTGGCTGAGTCGGCGATGCGTTGCTGGCTGAGTTGGCGATGCGTTGCTGGCTGAATTGGCGATGTGTTGCTGGCTGAGTTGGCGATGCGTTGCTGGCTGAGTCGGCGATGCGTTGCTGGCTGAGTTGGCAATGTGATGCTGGCTGAGTTGCCGATGCATTGGTGGCTGAGTTGGCAATGCGTTTCTGGCTGAGTTGGCGCTGTGTTGCTGGCTGAGTTGATGATGCGTTGCTGGCTGAGTCGGCGCTGTGTTGCTGGCTGAATTGGCAGTGTGTTGCTGGCTGAGTTGGTGATGCGTTGCTGGCTGAGTTGGCGATGCGTTTCTGGCTGAGTTGGTGATGCGTTGCTGGCTGAGTTGGCGATGCGTTTCTGGCTGAGTTGGTGATGCGTTTCTGGCTGAGTTGGTGATGCGTTACTGGCTGAGTTGGCGATGCGTTTCTGGCTGAGTTGGCGATGCGTTGCTGGCTGAGTTGGTGATGCGTTGCTGGCTGAGTTGGTGATGCGTTGCTGGCTGAGTCGGCGGTGCGTTGCTGGCTGAATTGGCGGTGTGTTGCTGGCTGAATTGGCGGTGTGTTGCTGGCTGAGTTGGCGATGTGTTGCCTGCTGAGTTGGTGGTGTGTTGCTGGCTGAGTTGGTGGTGTGTTGCTGGCTGAGTTGGTGGTGTGTCGCTGGCTGAGTTGGCGATGTGTCGCTGGCTCAGTTGGCGATGTGTTGCTGGCTGAGTTGGCAATGCGATGCTGGCTGACTTACCGATGCATTGGTGGCTGAGTTTGTGATGCGTTGCTGGCTGAGTTGGCGATGTGTTGTTGGCTGAGTTGGTGATGCGTTGCTGGCTGAGTTGGTGATGCGTTGCTGGCTGAGTTGGCGATGTGTTGTTGGCTGAGTTGGTGATGCGTTGCTGGCTGAGTCGGCGCTGTGTTGCTGGCTGAGTTGGCGATGTGTTGAAGGCGAAATCTCTGATGAGTTGCTGGCTGAGTTGGCGATGCGTTTCTGGCTGAGTTGGTGATGCGTTGCTGGCTGAGTTGGTGATGCGTTGCTGGCTGAGTTGGTGATGCATTCCTGGCTGAGTTGGTGATGCGTTGCTGGCTGAGTTCGTGATGCGTTCCTGGCTGAGTTGGTGATGCATTCCTGGCTGTGTTGGCAATGTGTTGCTGGCTGAGTTGGTGATGCATTCCTGGCTGAGTTGGTGATGTGTTGCTGGCTGAGTTGGCGATGCGTTGCTGGCTGAGTTGGCGATGCGTTGCTGGCTGAGTTGGCGATGTATTGCTGGCTGAGTTGGCAATGCGTTGCTGGCTGAGTTGGCGATGCGTTGCTGGCTGAGTTGGCGATGTGTTACTGGCTGAGTACCTATAAGAAATGGGTGTTTGCGAAATGTACCTTTAAGGAATACGTGTTTATTAGTGATGTCAGAGTGTGGGCGATGCTGGGCTGTCTGTCAGCTTTTTACTTTTGTTTCAGGCTATTTGCTTCAGGGTGTGTTTTAGTTTCGTTTTTAGTGTTGGAGCTGAAGCCAGACAGAGCACGTGTACTGTTACTATCTCTGCCACGAAAAGACTATCTCTTGATCATTTGGTGAATTCAGAATTATAAATGTTCTCAGTAGTGAATGTAAACCTAATCTGCTTCTGTTCAAAGGTGTTTCTTTTGTCTTTTGGATGATGTTTGGGAAGTTATTAAGGATTACTTAGTGTTGTATTCTTTGGGGGTTGTATTTGAATTAATGTTTGCTAAGATGTTCACTGTATGTTTTAAAAAGGTTAACTTGAGTTCATAAAATAAACATTGTTTTGCTTTAAAAAATACTTTTCCAATTCTGCTGTGCCACACCTGTAGAGTGGGCCGTGTGCTCCCCATACAAAATCTGTTAAAAATTGTGGGTCAGGTGAACTCAATGATACACTTTGGGCTTCTCTAAACCCTAGCCCATAACAAATTGGGGGCTCGTCCGGGATAAATGTCTATCTATTGGATTGGCTTAGTGAATTTAAAGACAGTGAGGGGTGAGCATATTGTGGTTGCTTTTCAGATGTGGTATCTTAGTTTAAGTATGGTGTGTGTTGTGGACAATGGCTCTTTCAGAGGCTCTGAAGCTTTTGGGGGTGGAGACGGTCACACGCAGTACCTTACTAACATTGCAGTTGACATTACCTGACAAAATATGAAAAGATGAGGTAATTATGGTGGTGGCTAAGCATTTAAAGTTGCCTGAGATACAGTTTGACTCATTGGAAATGGCAAAAATTCAGTTACAAATTAAACAAATGGAACATGAGAAAGAATTAAAGCAGCTTGAATCTGAAAGAGAGAGAGGAAAAAGAAAAGGAGAGAAAAGAAAGAATAGCCCTCGCAGAACAAAAAGAAAGAGAAAGGGAGATACAGATCAGGGAAAAAGATAAAGAGAGAGAGTTTGAACTTCAGAAAATGGTCATGAAACATGACAGTCAGTTAAAATGGGCAGACGTAAAGGGAAACGTACAGTTGGATGATAGCGATGAGGATAGTGAGAAAGAGCGCCATAGTCAAAGGCTTGGTGGGGATCTATTTAAATATGTCCAAGCATTGCCAAGGTTTGATGAGAAGGCGGTGGAAGCATTTTTCATTTCATTTGAGAAGGTAGCTAAACAAATGAAATGGCCACAGGACATGTGGGTATTACTGATTCAAACAAAGCTGGTAGGTAGGGCGAGTGAAGTGTTTGCATCACTACCGGAGGAGGTATCTGGGATGTATGAGGAGATGAAAAAATCCATCTCGGGTGCATATGAACTAGTGCCTGAAGCTTACGGACAAAGGTTCAGAAATTTAAGGAAAGAATTTGGTCAACCATACATGGAGTTTGAAAGGATCAAATTAATTTTGATAGGTGGATAAGGGCTTTGAAAATAGACCAAATTTATGAAGCTCTCAGAGAAATTATACTTTAAAAAAAAAAAAAAATTTTTATTGAAATTTTTTACAGAAAATATAACAACAAACAATAACAAGCAACAATAAAACAACATAATAAGTAGAACACCCCCAAGACCGTAGCAACGCATGTATCAAACCCCCCCCCCCCCCCCCCCCCCCCACACCCCCCAAACCCAGTAAACAATAAGATAACTTAAAAATAAATTAAAATTAAATAAACATAGTCAAGGCCCCCCCTCCCCCCCCCCCCCCCACCCTTCCCCTCCGGGTTGCTGCTGCTGCTGACCCAGTACCCTATCGCTGAGCCAGAAAGTCGAGGAAAGGCTGCCACCGCCTAAAGAACCCTTGTACCGATCCTCTCAGAGCGAATTTGACCTTCTCCAGCTTAATAAATCCCGCCATGTCATTGATTCAGGTCTCCACGCTTGGGGGTCTCGCATCCTTCCACTGTAGCAAGATCCTCCGCCGGGCTACAAAGGCCAAAACACCGGCCTCTCTCGCCTCCTGCACTCCCGGCTCCACCCCAACCCCAAAAATCGCGAGTCCCCAGCCTGGCTTGACCCTGGATCCTACCACCCTCGACACCGTCCTCGCCACCCCCTTCCAGAACTCCTCCAGTGCCGGGCATGCCCAGAACATATGGGCATGGTTCGCTGGACTCCCCGAACACCTGACACACCTGTCTTTGCCCCCAAAGAACCTACTCATCCTAGACCCGGACATGTGGGCCCGGTGCAGCCCCTTGAATTGGATGAGGCTAAGCCGCGCACGTGAGGAGGAAGAGTGAACACTTTCCAGGGCATCAGCCCATGTCCCATCTTCGATCTGTTCTCCCAGTTCCCCCTCCCACTTAGCCTTTAGCTCCTCTACTGACGCCTCCTCCACCTCCTGCATTACCTTGTAGATATCAGATATCTCCCCATCCCCGACCCAGACCCCCGAAAGCACCCTATCACTCACCCCCCTCGCGGGAAGCAAAGGGAATCCCTCCACCTGCTACCTGGCAAACGCCTTTACCTGCAGGTACCTGAACATGTTCCCCGAGGGGAGCTCAAATTTCTCCTCCAACTCCCCCAGGCTCGCAAACCTCCCATCAATGAACAGGCCCCTCAGCTGTCGGATGCCCGCTCTGTGCCAACCCTGGAACCCCCCATCAATGTTCCCCGGGACGAATCGATGGTTCCCCCTTAGCGGAGCCTCCATCGAGCCCCCACTTCCCCCCATGTCGCCTCCACTGCCCCCAAATCTTGAGGGTAGCCGCCACCACCGGACTCGTGGTATACCTCGTAGGAGGGAGCGGCAACGGCGCCGTTACCAGGGCCCCCAGTCTTGTGCCTCTACAGGACGCCATCTCCAACCGTTTCCATGCTGCCCCCTCCACCACCCACTTGCGCACCATCGACACATTGGCCGCCCAGTAGTACCCTGAGAGATTGGGTAGCACCAGCCCCCCACCATCTCTACCCCGCTCCAAGAAGACCCTCTTCACCCTCTGGGTCCCATGCGCCCAAACAAAGCTCATGATGCTGCTAGTCACCCTCCTAAAAAAGGCCCTAGGGATAAAGATGGGCAAACACTGAAAACGGAACAAGAACCTCGGGAGCACCGTCATTTTGACGGACTGCACTCTACCTGCCAGCAATAGCGGCACCATGTCCCACCTTTTGAATTCCTCCTCCATCTGCTCCACCAGCCTGGTAAAATTAAGCTTGTGGAGAGTCCCCCAACTCCTGGTCACCTGCACCCCCAGGTACCTAAAACTCTTCACTGCCCTCTTAAATGGGAGCCTCCCAATTCCCTCCTCCTGATCACCCGGGTGCACTACAAATACCTCGCTCTTACCCAGATACAGATAATAGCCCGAGAAGCCCCCAAACTCAGCCAACAGCTCCATCACCCCCGGCGTTCCCCCCACTGGGCCCGCCATACAGCAGCAGGTCGTCCGCATACAGCGATACCCGATGTTCCTCCCCACCCCGCACCAGACCCCTCCATCTCCCTGACTCCCTCAACGCCATAGCCAGAGGTTCAATCGCCAGTGCAAAGAGCAAGGGGGACAGGGGGCACCCCTGCCTGGTCCCACGGTAGAGCCTGAAGTACTCTGATCTCCTTCCATTAGTAACTACACTCGCCATCGGGGCCTCATACAGCAACCTCACCCATTTGCTGAACCCCTCCCCGAATCCAAACCGCTCCAGCACCTCCCACAGGTACCCCCACTCAACTCTATCAAACGCCTTCTCTGCATCTAGCGCCACCACTATCTCTGCCTCCCCCTCCACTGCCGGCATCATAATAACATGTAACAATCTCCACACATTCGTGTTAAGCTGTCTTCCCTTGACAAATCCTGTCTGATCCTCATGTATCACCCCTGGCACACAGTCCTCTATCCTGGTGGCCAGGATCTTCGCCAGCAACTTAGCATCCACATTGAGGAGCGAGATTGGCCTGTCTGATCCACACTGCAAGGGGTCCTTATCCCGCTTTAGGATCAGAGAGATCAGTGCCCGTGACATCGTCGGGGGCAAAGCCCCCCCCCCCCCCCCCCCCCCCCTCCCATGCCTCATTGAAGGCTCGCACCAACAGGGGGCCCACCAGGTCCGCATACTTTTTATAGAATTCCACCGGGAACCCATACGGCCCTGGCGCCTTTCCTGACTGCATTTGACCAATCCCTTTGACTAGCTCCTCCAACTGAATCGGCGCCCCCAGCTCCTCCTGCACCTTTGGGAAACGTAGCCTGTTCATGAAGCTCTCCAACCCCCCATTTCGGTGACTCCGACCGGTACAGTTCCTCGTAAAAGTCCCTAAAGACCCCGTTCAACTCTGCCCCCTTCTGCACCACATTCCCACCCTTATCCATCACTCCACCAATTTCCCTAGCCACATCTCGCCTGCGGAGCTGATGCGCCAGCATCCTGCTCGCCTTCTCCCCATACTCCTAAACCGCGCCTTGCGCCTTCCTCCACTGTGTCTCCGCCTTTCTGGTGGTCAGCAAGTCGAACTTGGCCTGCAAGCTACGCCGTTCCCCCAGCAATCCCTCCTCCGGGGCCTCCGCGTACCTCCTATCCACATCTAGGAGCTCCCCCACCAGTCTCTCCCTCTCCCTCCTCTCCCTCCTTTCCCTTATGGCCCGGATGGAAATCAGCTCCCCCGGATCACTGCTTTCAGAGCCTCCCAGACCATCCCCACCCGGACCTCCCCCGTGTCGTTGGTCTCAAGATATCCCTCAATACTTCCCCGGACCCTCCTACACACCTCCTCGTCAGCCAGCAACCCCACGTCCAGACGCCAGAGCGGGCGCTGGTCCCGCGCCTCCCCCATCTCCAGATCAACCCAGTGCGGAGCATGGTCTGAAATCGCTATGGCCGAATACTCGGCATCCTGCACCCTCGGGATCAATCCCCTGCTCAGGACGAAAAAATCTATTTGGGAATAAACCCTATGGACATGGGAGAAAAAGGAGTACTCCCGTGCCCTCGGCCTTTCAAACCTCCAGGGATCCACCCCTCCCATCTGGTCCATAAACCCCCTCAGCACCTTGGCCGCTGCCGGCCTCCTACCCGTCCTCGAACTGGACCGTCTAGTGGGGGATCCAGCACCATGTTAAAGTCTCCCCCCCATGATCAGGCCCCCTGCCTCCAGGTCCGGAATGCGGCCCAACATGCGCCTCATAAAGCCAGCATCATCCCAATTCTGGGCATATACATTAACCAGCACCAACTTCTCTTCCTGCAGCCTACCCTTCACCATAACAAATCTACCCTCCTTGTCCGCCACCACCTCAGACGCCTCGATCGCCACCCTCTTCCCCACCAGAATCGCCAGCCCCCGGTTCTTCGCGTCTAATCCTGAGTGGAAAACCTGCTCCACCTACCCCTTCCTCAGACGAACCTGGTCCGCCACCTTCAAGTGGGTCTCCTGGAGCATAGCCACGTCCGCCTTCAGCCCCTTCAAATGAGAAAATACCCGAGCCCGCTTAAGTGGCCCGTTCAGCCCCTCACATTCCAGGTGATCAGCCGGATCAGAGGGCACCCCGCCCCCCTCCCCCGCCGACTAGCCATAGCTCATCGACTGCTTGCCCCAGGCCAGCACACCACGCCCGACCCGTTCCCCATGACGATACCGCCTCTCCTCTACCCCCCGACCCACACCAGCTCCTTCCTGGCCATTCCAGCAGCAACCCGGTATTTCCCCCCCCCCTCCCAGGCTAAGACCCCTCCTAGCTGCGACACACCCTCCATGGTACTTCCATGAGTCAGCTGACTTCTGCTGACCCCGGCAACTCCCGCCAAAACCCGGCCCCTCCCGACATGGGGTCATCCCCCCTCCTGCCACACCTCCTTGGCACCGCTTCAGCACGGGAAAAAACCAGTAGAGGCCACGCCCCCACCGCCAGCTCCACCCCTCCTGCCCCGCAGCACGGGAAACCAGAGGAAAGCCCGCGCTTTCACACTGCCCCACTCCACCCTTCTGATGCAGCTCCCCAAATTCCAGCTCCACCCCATCCCCCAGCCCCGTACAGAAGAAAAAACAAACCGCCAACATTCCCCACATAACACAAAACCATACCCAACAGAACCACCCGGAAACAGAGCAAGAACCAGCATAAAAAACACATGTCAAAATTACAAAAACAGCAACAGCAAAAACAGCAACAACCGTAGTACACAGGACCCCGCAGCCCCCAGACCCTAGTTCGAGTCCAGCTTCTCCGCCTGCACAAAGGCCCACGCCTCCTCCGGGGACACGAAGTAGTAATGCCGGTCCTTATATGTTACCCACAGACGCGCAGGCTGCAGCATTCCAAATTTGACCTGCTTGGCATGCAGCACCGCCTTCGTCCAGTTAAACCCGGCCCGCCGCTTAGCCACCTCCGCACTCCAGTCCTGGTAGATTCGCACTACCGAGTTCTCCCACTTGCTGCTCCTCTCTTTCTTGGCCCAGCGCAGCACACACTCCCGGTCACTGAACCGATGGAACCGCACCAGCACCGCCCCCGGTGGCTCATTTGTCTTAGGCCTCCTGGCCAGCACTCTGTGGGCTCCCTCGAGCTCCAGGGGCAAATGGAAGGACCCCGCCCCCATCAACGAATTCAGCATCGTGGCCACATAGGACGGAAGATCCGACCCCTCCGCCAGGCCCAGGATCCTCAAATTCTTTCGCCTCGTGCGAAAGTCCAGCTCCTCCAAGCGGTCTTGCCACTTTTTGTGAAGTGCCTCGTGCATCTCCACCTTCCCCACTAGGACCACGGCCTCCTCCTCCCGAGCAGCGGCCTGCCGCTGCAACTCCTGAATGGCCGCCCCCTGGGCTGTCTGGGTCTCAAGCAGCTTGTTGGTAGTCGCATTCAAGGAGTCCAGCAACTCGGCCTTCAGCTCTGCAAAACAGCGCAGAAGAGCAGCTTGCTGCTCCTGCGCCCACTTCCACCAGTCCTCGGGTGCTCCGTCGGCCGCCATTTTGTCCTTCTTCCCCCGCTTCTTCTGGGGAGCTGCTGTAGCCTTTTCCTTTGCCCCACTCTGGGTGCGCACCATAAATTTAGGGGAATGTTCCTCCAAGCACCTTCCCCACCGGGAATCGTCGAAGCAGCGCCGTTTGGGGCCCTAAAACAGGCCCAAAAGTCCTTTAATAGCGGGAGCTGCCGAACGTGCGGCTTAGCTCCGCATCACCGCAACCGGCAGTCGAGAAATTATAATTTTGGAGGAGTTTAAAAATTCAATTCCTGATGTAGTGAGAACTCATGTGGAAGAACAGAGGGTTAAAACTGTGAGATTAGCAGCAGGAATAGCAAATGATTAGGAATTCGTTCATAAATCAAAGTTTGGTTTCCTATATCAGTTTCAGCCTGTGAGGGATAGAAACTGGGGTAATGAGAAATATTCAAGTGGTAAAAATAAAGGTGATCTGATGGGAGATAATAAGGAGAGTGAACCTCAGATTTTAAAAAAAAATCCAGGAGTGTGGAAGAGACATAAAAAAAATCAAATGTTTTCGCTGTAATAAACTAGGCCATGTAAAGCCAGTGTTGGTGGTTGAAGAAAAGCACTGGGAAGGCTGATGTGGTAAAACAGGATAAGACAGTGGGGTCTGTTAAAGTGGTAAAGGAAAGCCCAAGTGAAGCAAAGGAGGTGCAAAAGATTGTACAGCCTGATCAAGAGGTGATTGATAAGGTGTCAGATCTCTTTAAAGAATTTACTTGTGTGGGTAAAGTTTGAAAAAATGAAATGAAAATCGCTTATTGTCATGAGTAGGCTTCAATTAAGTTACTGTGAAAAAGCCCCTAGTCGCCACATTCCGGCGCCTGTTCAGGGAGGCTGTTATGGGAATCGAAACGTGCTGCTGGCCTGCCTTGGTCTGCTTTAAAAGCCAGCGATTTAGCCCAGTGTGCTAAACAGCCCCATTTACTCATGTGTATCAGGAGGAGCAGGTAAAGAAGTCACAATTTTAAGAGATACGGGAGCTAGTCAATCTTTAATGGTAAGAGATGAGGAGCTATGTTGTTTGGGAAGAATGTTGCCAGAAAAGGAGGTAATATGTGGAATTCAGGGTGAGATGAGTAGTGTTCCATTGTATCAGGTAAGATTGGAAAGTCCAGTGAAGAGTGGTGAAGTGGTAGTAGGAGTAATAGAGAAACTATCTTGTCCAGGAATACAGTTTATCTTGGGTAATGATGTAGCTGGATCACAGATGGGAGTGATGCCTACTGTGGTTGATAAGCCAGTGGAAAATCAGACAACTGAAGTGTTGAAGGACGAACATCCTGGGATTTTTCCGGATTGTGTAGTAACAAGGTTGCAAAGTCACAGATTAAGACAAGAGGAGAAATCAAAGAGTGAAGATGAAGTTAAAGTGCAATTACCAGGAAGGATTTTTGATCAGGTGGTTGAAAAAGAACAAGAACAGGTGGAGGATGAGGCGGATATTTTTAGTTCAGGAAAATTGGCGGAGTTACAACAAAAAGATACAGAAATAAAACGGATGTATCAGAAAGGATACATGGAAGAGGAATCGTGAGTGTATACCAGAGTGATATTACCGTAAAAATGATATCTTGATGAGAAAATGGAGACCTTTACATATGCAGGCGGATTAAAAGTGGGCAGTCGTTCATCAAGTAGTATTGCCAATAGGGTATAGAAAGGAGGTGTTGCGAGTTGCACATGAGGTACCAGTGGGAGGTCATTTGGGAATAAGGAAAACTCAAGCTAAAATACAAAATACTTATTGGCCTGGATTACATAAACATGTAGTTAAATTTTGTCAATCATGTCACACATGTCATGTGATAGGGAAACCTCAAGCAGTGATAAAACCAGCACCCTTAATACCCATTCCAGCATTTGACGAACCTTTTACAAGGGTCCTAATTGATTGCGTAGGACCGCTTCTGAAAATGAAAAGTGGGAATCAATATCTTTTGACGATAATGGATGTGTCTACTAGGTTTCCAGAGGCCATTCCAGTACGTAATATTACAGCTAAAAAGATTGTGCAGGAGTTACTTAAATTCTTTACTAGATATGGACTACCCACAGAAATACAATCGGATCAAGGATCAAATTTTACCTCAAGGTTATTCAAAGAGGTTATGGATAGTTTAGGGATAAAACAATTTAAATCAACTGCGTACTATCCAGAATCGTAGGGAGCGTAAGAAAGGTGGCATCAGACATTAAAGACAATGTTGAGGGCTTATTGTCAAGATTATCCAGAGGATTGGGAGAAAGGAATTCCATTCGTACTGTTTGCAATTAGGGATGCACCTAATGAGTCAACCAAATTTAGTCCTTTTGAACTAATTTTTGGTAATGAGGTAAGAGGACCACTTAAGTTGATGAAGGGAAAATTAGTGAGTGAGAAATTAGAAATTGCATTATTGGATTACATGTCAAATTTTGGGGAACGATTAAATAGAGCAGGTGAATTGGCTAGACAACATGTAAAAGTTGCACAAAATGTGATGAAACAGGTAGCGGACAAGAAATCCAAAGTTCGTAGTTTTGCCATTGGAGTTGGTAGCCACCTAAGATGGACACTGGGCTACAAAATGGAGAACTGCTGAGGCTGCAGGGAGAAAACAGTCTTGGCAAGGACAAGCAGTTTGCAGAAGGCTAATTAGCATTCTGCACGTACAGAAACCAGTTTGTGGCCAGGTGCAGAATCTCAGCTAAAGGTGTAAATGGCAACAACGATCTACATAGTAATGAGGTGATCCAGATCCAGGCCCACACAATAGAAACATTTAGGTATGAATGGATACTTTTGAGTAGACGCCCAGACGGAACGGCACCATAGTATCCATCACAAAGAACCATAGAGACCGCCCCACCCATCGAGAAGCGACCCTCAGATTGGGGGGTTTGGAAAATATCGATTGGGAGAAGGCCCAATCGATACACGGCAGGTAGAGAACCGCCCCGAAGAGGCACGGACTTTGGGGACCTATAAAAGTAGACCCCGCACATGGTTCAGTCTGTTTTTGGCTCCGGCTCTCTGCTGTTTTCATCGCTTTGCTGATGCATCGCATCCTGACTCCAGTTCCATCACCAGCCGTTGAGCCACCAGCCATCGAACTGTAAGTGTCACCACAATGATCGCTACGTGATCCAGACTTTGCTAGACCCTGACGATTTTAAGACCCTGAGAGTTGCAGACCAAGAACGGGACGAAGGCCTCGCTCCCTGACCTTGCCTGTTCCTGTCTAGATAAGTATTTTAGTTGTTTAGTTTAGAAGTAACTTAGTCTCTTTAGCGTATGCATATGTATTTATTATATTTGTTATAATAAACACAATCGTTTGGACTTACTAATCGGTGTACAGATTTATTACTTTGAACCTGACCTTGATATACTTGTGAGGTGTCTAAATACGGCACCTGGCGACTCCTGAGCAGAATTACATACACAGAGCCGTAGTAGTGTTAAGCACACGGCCTTTAAACGGAGGCGTGTTAATACACACCAATAAAACACGTAACACTCCAGTAAAAACGGCAACATTTAGTGGCGACATCCTGACGGGACGTGGTTACAAGTGGCACCCCACTCCGTCGAGGACCCTGAAATTTGAATTAGAAATCTGAGTAAAGAAAGGAAAAAAAAAAAAATCACAAGTAATCAAGGTGTTCAAACGAATAAACGTAATTTGGAAGTGTGTTTAGTGCATGCGTACTAACAGGGTTGTAAGGTAAACCTGAGAGCATTTTTGTTGCGACAAACTTTTGGGAGTTTTGTGAACGGAACATAGCGTAAGCCTTACCCGTCTCGTAAAACATAACCTCAACACCCCCTGTTCCAAATTCAAGTGAGTCAGAGAAAATGGCCATGCAGGCAATGGAACGCCTCATGAACCCAGAACGGTTTGTGGTCGCAGCGACCAGCAGTAGCCGAGTAGGTCAGTGTCCCATGTGGGAGCTGGAACTCCGCAAGTATCTGCAAGGAAAGGGATGGCCCCTTTGGAAAGAGTTCTGTATGAATGAGGAGACAGGTCCCGGAAGTATAGGACATACTTGGTGGGAGAACCTCTCTCAAATTCATAAGAAAAACCTTAGTAAATCACGCAAGCCGATGGCAATCGTGTCCTGTTTGGCACAGTTGCGAGGCACTGAGGAGGTCATTCAGACGCTCCGAGCAGAATTAGAAGAGAGAAATCGGATGAGCAAAGTGGATGTCAGGGACATCGAGAAAGAGAATATGGATCTTAGAGGGAAGTTGGCAGAGAAAGGTAGAGAGGTGGATGATGCCAAGAGGGCACATCAGTCTTGTCTAGCCCATCTCAGCAGTTCCCAGACCCAGTACGAAAAAGCCTATCAGGACGTGCAACGTGCCGTCCTGATAAGAGAAGAATCAGAAAAGCAGGTAGAGGCATTGCAGAGGCAATGCTCTGACCTAAAGGCAGCTTTAAGAGCACTCCATGCTGCCACCACAGAACAAAGACAGAGTACAGTGGATCATGCGAAGTGTAGAAAGCAGATTGCGGAGCTGCAATCTCTGCTTTCAGTGCAGAATGGGTTTCAAAGTACCTTTGGAACACAGCTAGATGAGGAGAATGCCCCAGACTGGCAGGAATTAAGTGAGACAACGCAGCGTTATGTTCAAGGAACATGTGCGCCAGCAGCGCAGCAGAAAAGACAAGCACCGCAACCCCCCACAGATCAGATAGTTACCGCACCAATGAATCCAGTCACCACCCAAAGAAAAGCGACCACAGAAGGCGCACCCGATATCACCTACACCACCCCCTTAACTGTAACCCAACTCAGGGACGCGTGTGAGAAAATCACTCCGTTTCTCCCCACCGCAGACCCCCACCAATTTTTCGCGAAAGTGAAACAACAGGCAACCATGTACGGCCTGGATGAGAGAGAGCAGGTTAAGCTCACGGTTCTGAGCTTAGACCAATCTGTTGTAGCAGCCCTCCCCGACCCACAGAACATTGGCGGAGGCACCCTAGAGGAAATGCACACCTCCATTTTAGATGCCATAGGGTATAACCGGGGTGACCCAGTTGAAGAACTTAACAAGTGCCGACAAAAGAAAACAGAGCATCCCACAGCATTTGCAGGAAGGCTGTGGATCCATTTTAACGCAGTTTTCGGCGATTTAAATAGAGCACATTTGAACCGTGAAAACATGGTTAAATGGACGCGCACCATAATTTCCCATGCCACAGATGCAGGACAGAGTGCTTGCAACAGTTATGACCCCTCAGAAGAAGCCCACAATGAGAAATGGGTCCTGAAAAGATTGTCCCGCGCTTGGGAGCAATCAATTCAGGGCAAAGGCAAAGTAAAGTCCCCAGAGGAAGCTCAGGCTGCAGCGGACATTCAGGCAGTGAGAGCACACCAAAGCCCCGCATGGGTAAATGAAGGAAAGAACAGCCCTCCACAGAAGTCGCTTGAATGCTACAACTGTGGCCAGTTAGGACATTGGGCTAAGGAATGCAATGCACCCTAAAGATCACAGAGAGGCCAGCAGACAGGCACTCTGAATAGAAACAAAGCAAAGCCAATTCATAGTATAGGGATACAGTCAGGACAGACCAATGTGGACGGGACGGACTGACGGTGTTCGGGCTCCCCCACTTGGGTCTGTGACACTCTTTGGGATCAATCCGGAAGACCGGTAGTCACAGCTAAGGTTAGAGGGAAGCCCATAGAGTTACATTGGGACACAGGAGGGTCCCGCACCACAATTAATTCCACCACCACGGCACAGGCAGACACGTGGCCGACCACCTCCACCATCACACTTAGCGGTTTCACAGGACACTCGCAGCAGAGACATATTACAGCACCCGTAGCAATCCAGCTAGGGAACATTTCCACCAGACACCCAGTCGTTTTAGTAAATCTTCCCCGTTCAGCCGAACACATACTGGGGATAGATTTTATGAATGCCCATAGCCTGTCATTCGACCCAGTTAACCAGTGTGTCTGGCGAATGGCAAGATCAGACAGAGCACCCGCTACTCTCACAGTAGGAGAGTACGCTAATCGGATTAGCGCAGTAGGCGACTATTCATTCGACCTGACTACACTAAACACGGACTGACAAGTAAAAGCAGTATTAAACAAACACAGGACAGCATTTGCCAGTCACCGGCACGACTGCGGCAGAATGACTGGACAAGTTCACGTTACCGGACCTGACCCCCGACCACAGAAACAATACAGATTTCCCCTAGAAGCAGAGGGAGAAATAGAGAAGGTAATAGGTAGCTTATTGGAGCAAGGGGTACTTAGAACGGTAGCCTCGACCAATAATGCCCCTATTTGGCCAGTGAGAAAGCCCGACGGATCATGGCGTCTGACCATCGATTATCGGGAGCTCAATAAAGTAACCCCAGCAGTAGCCCCCACGGTAGCAACAAGTCCCAAGACCATGCTCAAACAGGGACTCAACTCCAAATTCTTCACGGTATTGGACATTAGCAATGGCTTCTGGTCAATCCCATTGGCAAAGGCGTGCCAGTACAAATTTGCCTTCACGTTCAAAACACAGCAGTATACGTGGACATGCCTTCCACAAGGATTCCACAATTCCCCCTCCATTTTCCACCGACAGCTGGCGAATGGTTTAGAAAAATTTTCCCGCCCCGAATGTCTGGTACAGTATGTGGACGACCTACTACTGCAGACAGACACAAAGGCAGAGCACATTACGCTTTTGGCCGAGCTCCTGGAACTTTTAACCGAGATTGGATGTAAAGTTAACCCAAGAAAGGCCCAGATATTGGAAAATAAAGTGATGTATTTGGGTACAGTCATCACACATGGCAAACGCGAGATCGAATTCAAAAGGATTGATTTGATTGTCAAATTGCCCCTTCCCCAGAATGTTTCAGCCCTCCGGTCGTTCTTAGGACTGGTTGGTTATTGTCGGAACCATATCGACGGATTTGCGACAAAGGCAGCCCCACTCTCAGACCTCCTTAAGAAAGGAGCCCCTTGGGAATGGCTTCCACAGCATACAGAGGCTGTGGAAGAGTTAAAGAAAGCCCTTAGCGCAGCACCCGCGCTACAAGTCCCAGACCAACTTTCCCCCAATGCAATAGAGGTAGCGAGCACAGATCTGACCCCCTCGGCCGTGTTACTTCAGGAACGGCACGAGCAGCTACGACCCATGGCTTATGCCTCCCGACTTTTAGACCCAGTAGAACAAGGATTTTCAGCCTGCGAGAGGCACCTCCTTGCAGTTTTCTGGGCAGTTCAATACTTCTCCTACATTACCGGACTCAACCCCATCACTATTTTGACCGAGCACACCCCCACGCAGTTACTCCTAGACGGTCGACTGAAGGACGGTTCAGTTAGCCAGATTAGGGCAGCTAGGTGGACACTACTTTTACAAGGATGCGACATTACGGTAAAACGGACCCGGACACACACATTTTTAGCCGACAACCTCCAATATCCAGGACAGCCCCATGAATGTGAAATTGTAGCACCCCTACACAACACAGGACCCTTCATAGCGAAGACACCCCCCAGGAAGATAGGGAACCCAAGACAAAGCCCCCAACACACAGACACGTGTGGCCCACTGAAGATACACGTGGACGGTTCATCCACGGTTTTAGATGGTGAGCGTATCACTGGATGCGGCATCTATGTCGAGGACGCGCAGGGTCGCGCACTCGAAGAAATAGCGTTAAAATTGCCAGGTCACTTAGGCGCGCAGGCAGCAGAGCTCGCGGCCATAGCGTACATAGTGGACCACCCCGATTCTTTCCCCAGCCCGGCGGACATATATTCGGACAGTCTATATGTCTGCAACAGTCTAACAGATTTTCTACTCCTGTGGAGGACACGAGGTTTTGTCTCCGCAGACGGGAAACCCCTTCCATCAGCCCCTTTACTCCGCCACATTCTAGACAAAGCGAAGGGTAGGACCTTTGGCATTATAAAAGTTAGAAGCCACCATAGGTCATCCCCCCCTGGGAATGTAAAAGCCGACACACTGGCTAAAGCAGGTTCCAGGCGAGGTCACTTTTGGACACCCCCAGCTAGCGCACCAGCTAGCGCCCCTGTGAGCGCAGTTCAAGTCTCTCAGACTGATATCAGGGATTTAGCTGAAGCACAGAAGCAGGATGAGGATCTCAGGGAGATTTTTAAAGGCAACTTTGTGCCTCAGTATGATAAGTTTAGACACGCTCTGACCACACATGAGGGTGTGATCATCAAGGACCAGCTTTATGTGGTCCCGCAGCAGGACAGAAACCAAATGATTGCCTTGTTCCATACGGACACGGACATCAAGGGATCGACACGACCACGAGGTACCTCAGGCAACTCTGTTGGTGGCCTAACCTAAGGACCGATGTAACCCATTACATTGAGAATTGCCTTATTTGCGCCCAGAATAACCCGGAGAGGTATTCCAAAAAGGCACAGCTTCGGCATACTCGACCAGTTAATGGCCCCTGCACAAACCTCCAGATCGACTTTATAGGACCATTGCCCCCTTGTAGGAATGGCTATAAATACGTGCTGGTGGTAATTGATACCTTTACCAAATGGGTAGAGGCATTCCCCTCACGCACGAATGCAGCTAAGACAGCTGCAAAGATCCTGACCCACCACATCTTCACGAGATGGGGTTTACCTAGAAGTATAGATTCGGACCAGGGATCTCACTTCACAGGACGTGTCATGAAGAACGTCCTGACCATATTCGGCATCAAACAAAATTTTCATATTGCGTATCACCCACAGTCCAGCGGGATTGTAGAGCGCATGAATCGGACACTAAAATCTACCCTTAGGAAAATGGTTCAGGAAAGCAATTCTACATGTGATTCAGTACTCCCATTTGCACTCATGTTTATCCGAAACACGGTTTCAACATCTACAGGTTTCACCCCACACACACTCATGACCGGACGCCCTATGAAAGGTACAGAATTCCTTTTAGGACTGGACATGACTAGCCCCGAAGTGACGGCCCTCACCCATGAGAAAGCTGTTAAAGACCTAGTTGAGACTGTGAGGTCTGCACAGATCGCAGCCGCAGTTCAACTAGGGAAACGGCGCAGACAAAGCACAGCATGCTTTAACAAGACCGTACACCCCACAGAATTCCAGGTTGGGCAACAGGTAATGCTATCTGTATATAACCCCAGCAGTTTTTTGGCACCAAATTATTCCGGCCCGTATTCAATTTCGGACAAAATTAGCCCCTCAGTTTACAGGATAAAATACCCCAATGGAAAGACCGCATGGTTCCATATTAACCAGCTAAAGGCATATGGAACACAGTCTAACCATGCACACCATGTCCTGGTAGACGCAGCAGAACACCTCGCCCCGCCCACTAGAGACACGTTTCCACCATCCCCCTCACAGACCAGTTCATCTTCGGACTCGCCCACGACTCCGCCCACTGACCACAACAGACCACGCCCCGAAACGCCCACAAGCTGCCACAGCAGAGACAGCGATACTGACACTGACTTTGAGGACAGCCACAGCACACAACCCTACAGCCCACACTGCAGCGACTATGACCCCGACTCCAGTGACCCCATGGAAGTCACCTATACCAAATATCCAGACCCACCACCCAACCCCGACTACCCCGACAATGCCCATTCAAGTTTAGACCCAACACTTTGGCACAGGGACAATTCCTACAGACTTGTCCGTAACGACGAAAGTGACCCCCGGTCACATAATTACAAAATTGCATTCCTGATCCACACAAGGGTGTGGGATCCGGGAGAGCAGGACGACACGGTGTCTGACTCCCGATACGGCAACCCCTTTGTGACCCTGTTCACATTGGCAGAGGAAAAGTGAGGTGTCCAGATGATGTAAGATAGGAACCGCTTGAGGGAAGCGATATCCTTTCTGATGGAACCTGCACGTATATTTGTAAGTTTATGTTTGTTTGTCTTTACTGTTAATGGTTCAGTTGGAGGTTGGCCACCTTCTTTTCAGCTGAAAAGCTTGTGACCACCTCGCACGCACTTTAGCTTGTCCGCAGATACCTTTGAGAACTTCAGTTGTATCCTCTGGTGAACCGAGACGGTTCACGACTTGTTCCCTGTTTTTAGATGTTGGAGCATCTTGGCTCCTCCCTTGTTTTAGGTGCCCCTCTATTCGGCGAATAGAGGCTGCAAACCCACGGTAAACACATTCTTGCCCATTCATTCCAGGTTACTCAGGCAGTGGAGAAACGGCACTGAGAACCCGCCCTGTCTGAGAACCCACTTTGGTCAGCCAAGCTCGGGTACGGCACAGCACGCCTTACCCGGGGATTCCATTCATATCGTACCCGTAGCGGCCCATACGCAACCCATTCAACCTTTTGTTTCAAAATTTGTTTTCATTTTTCGTTAGGCAGCCCTTAGGCCGCCATCCCACATGCTATTTACATCCAGGAACATTCGGATGGTAAATTTGCAAAGCCTGCGAGACGGCTCGCAGGAGGAAAGTTGTTAGGTGTATTCTGTTCCTAAAATTCGCTTTTGAAAAAAAAAATGAGGGGAGTCACAGGGTGTGACTTGGCCAGTCATTTAATGGGTCAATTGGAATGAGAGGACAGATACACTAACAGTACGGATATTAAACTGTATATTGACAGATACTGTGCTTGATCCCATAGCTTTCGAAGAGCCGAAAGAAGGTTCACGGCAAAGATCGGCCATACACAGGAGGAAGAGAAAGAGAACGAAGAGAAGACCATGATGGAAGCCTACCTATTACTGTTAAATGTTGTATTTGTATATGTGGAAGCAAGTCACGTTTCCCCCACAACCCCCGCCGTCAATGTTTCCCTCACACCAACTTCCCCGTGCTCAGCTCTGATCAGCGAAGTTCAGACCTGGTGCACAAAATTTATGACATGGTATTCAATGTCGTACGTGATTGAATCACTGTTGGTGATTGCAATCCTCTGCGTAATTGTACAGACCCTCAGGTTGAGGAAGTGGAAAAGGAGAGCCTCCCGTTCCTGCCCCTCAACCGTTTACGGAGTTCGATCCCCTATTTTTCGGTTTCATCAATCCCCCCAGCCCCTCAATGAATAAAGCACTATGTTAATAAAGGATACCCATGTATTATATTGTTCTGAACTCGACTGCCGAGTCAGGAAGTGATATGTAATGTGGTGTGGATGGATAAGGTTTTTAGACTGTAATAAAATGCTTAAAGTAAGATAAGGATAGTACTTGTGATAGGTAGAGGTTCCCGGTTTTTGGTAATGCATGTCCCCTTTGACATAGCGCCAAGTAGAAATGTCAGCTAAAAATGTTTCTTCCCATAGTTAAAGACAGAGTAGACGCCCAGGAACTTGCTGAGGTCAGGGAACCCAAAGAGGGCACCCAAAAGCACTCGAAGCAACGTGCATAGGTGATTCTTCACAATTTTATTGTGAGGATCACAAGGAGGGAATGTAGCCACCTAAGATGGACACTGGGCTACAAAATGGAGAACTGCTGAGGCTGCAGGGAGAAAACAGTCTTAGCAAGGACAAGCAGTTTGCAGAAGGCTAATTAGCATTCTGCACGTACAGAAACCAGTTTGTGGCCAGGTGCAGAATCTCAGCTAAAGGTGTAAATGGCAACAACGATCTACATAGTAATGAGGTGATCCAGATCCAGGCCCACACAATAGAAACATTTAGGTATGAATGGATACTTTTGAGTAGACGCCCAGACGGAACGGCACCATAGTATCCATCACAAAGAACCATAGAGACCGCCCCACGCATCGAGAAGCGACCCTCAGATTGGGGGGTTTGGAAAATATCGATTGGGAGAAGGCCCAATCGATACACGGCAGGTAGAGAACCGCCCCGAAGAGGCACGGACTTTGGGGGACCTATAAAAGTAGACCCCGCACATGGTTCAGTCTGTTTTTGGCTCCGGCTCTCTGCTGTTTTCATCGCTTTGCTGATACATCGCATCCTGACTCCAGTTCCATCACCAGCCGTTGAGCCACCAGCCATCGAACTGTAAGTGTCACCACAACAATCGCTACGTGATCCAGACTTTGCTAGACCCTGACGATTTTAAAACCCTGAGAGTTGCAGACCAAGAACAGGACGAAGGCCTCGCTCCCTGACCTTGCCTGTTCCTGTCTAGATAAGTATTTTAGTTGTTTAGTTTAGAAGTAACTTAGTCTCTTTAGCGTATGCATGTGTATTTATTATATTTGTTATAATAAACACAATCGTTTGGACTTACTAATCGGTGTACAGATTTATTACTTTGAACCTGACCTTGATATACTTGTGAGGTGTCTAAATACGGCACCTGGCGACTCCTGAGCAGAATTACATACACAGAGCCGTAGTAGTGTTAAGCACACGGCCTTTAAACGGAGGCGTGTTAATACACTCCAATAAAACGCGTAACACTCCAGTAAAAACGGCAACAAGTTACAGTTTTAGTATTGTTACCAGTGTTAGGTGAATCTTTTAAAAGCTAGGTTTTGTGGACATTATCAGATTGAAATGAAATTAAGTGAGGTGAATTATGTGGTAAAAACACCAGATAGAAGGATGACTCACTGAGTGTCCATGCTAATATGCTTAAAAGATACTTTGAAAGGGAAGGAGAGAAAAAGGAGGGTTTAATGATTCTAACTCAAAGTGACGAACCAAATCTAGATGACTGTGAATTTGACATACCTCAAATTAAATTGGAAAATGAGGATGTTCTTAAAATTTGGGATGAATTGTTAAGTTACCTTCCAGAGGAAAAACAAACTGACCTGAAAGAGTTATTGATGTGACATGGGCAAGTTTGTGGATATAAATTAGGAGGCACTAAAATGGCTATACATGATGTAGATGTGGGAAAAGCTGTTCCGATCAAACAACATCCATACAGACTTAACTCTTTAAAATTGGCACAGGTTAACAAAGAGATTGAGAGTATGCTTAAAAATTGCATAATTGAAGTGGGTTGCAGCCAATGGAGCTCACCCATAGTGCTGGTACCTAAACCAGACGGTACACAATGGTTCTGTGTGGACTATAGAAAGGTTAATGCAGTTACAAGAACAGACTCTTATCCTATCTCATTTTTGGAGGATTGCATTGAGAAAGTGGGATAATCAGCTTTTATTCCCAAACTGGATTTACTTAAAGGTTACTGGCAGGTACCTTTATCCGAAAGGGTGAAGGAGATTTCAGCTTTTCTGACTCCAGATGGTATATACCAATTCAAAGTTATGCCACTTGGCATGCAAAACGCACCAGCCACATTTCAATGGTTAACTAACAAAGTTGTTTCAGGATTACCCAATTGTGCGGTATACATCGACGATCTGGTAATTTTCAGCCAGATATGGACAGAACATTTAAATCATTTGAGGGAGTTATTCGATCGACTTCAGGAGGCGGATTTGGTGATAAACCTAGCCAAAAGTGAATTTGGAAAGGCCCAAGTCACTTTCCTTGGCCATACAAATCGGACAAGGTTGAATGGTCCAGCGGGATGTGAAAACAAAAGTTATTGGGGAGTTTCTGATACCCTCGACACAATGGGAAATAAGGCGATTTCTTGGTATGAGTGGATTTTACCGCAAATTTGTACCGAATTTTAGCAGTGTGGCCGCTCCACTGACTGACTTGCTCAAGAAGCATAACAAATTCCAGTGGGCAGCGGAGTGTCAACAGACATTTGACAGCCTGAAGGCTGTGTTAACCGCTGCTCCTGTGTTCGCCATCCCAAATTATACGAAACCATTCAAAGTGGCTGTTGATGCGAGTGATGTGGGTGTAGGTGCGGTGATTCTACAAGACGACGACGAAGGGCTAGAGCGGTCTATTGGTTATTTTTCAAAGAAATTGAATTCTCACCAGAAAACGTATTTCACGATTGAGAAGGAGACTTTGGATTTGGTGCTGGCTTTGCAACATTTTCACATTTATGTGACCAGTAATCTGTCTGACACCGTTATATATACTGATCATAATCCGTTGGCTTTTTTGGAGCAATTCCGGAATAACAATGCAAGGCTGTTTCGCTGGAGTTTATTGTTACAGCCATTTCATCAGAAATAGTACATGTGGTAGGACGAGAAAACGTGATAGCCGATGCTTTGTCACGAATGTGATGAACGGAAGCAGTTTCAGTTGGAGGAAGAAGAACGAAAAAAATAATGGACTATATTATTATACCTGTTTGCGTGTGTTGTTTTTTGAAACAAAAAAGTATATTTACTGTGTGCATTTCTTAAAGAATGGCGAAAATGTGAAAAATGAAACCATCTTAAAGTTGATGGGTTTATTTTTTTTCTTGGGGGGTGGTGTCATGTGAGAGTACCTTTAAGAAATGGGTGTTTAAGAAATGGGTGTTTATTAGTGATGTCAGAGTGTGGGCGGAGCTGGGCTGTCCATCAGCTTTTTACTTTTGTTTTAGGCTGTTTGCTTCAGGGTGTGTTTTAGTTTTGTTTTCAGTGTTGGAGCTGAAGCCAGACAGAGCAGGTGTACTGTTGATCTCTCTTGCCATAAAAGACTATCTGCTGATCATTTGGTGAATTCAGAATTATATATGTTCTCAGTAGTGAATGTAAACCTAATGTACTTCGGTTAAAAGGTGTTTCTTTTGTCTTTTGGATGTTGTTCGGGAAGTTATTAAGGATTACTTAGAGTTGTATTCTTTGAGGGTTCTATTTGAATTGATGGTTGCTAAGATGTTCACTGTACATGTTGAAAAGGTTAACTTGAGTTCACAGAATAAACATTGTTTTGCTTTAAAAAATACTTCTCGATTTCTGCTGTACCACACCTGTAGAGTGGGCCGTGTGCTCCCCCTACGACAATCTATTAAAAGTTGTGGGTCAGGTGAACTCCATGATACACTTTGGGGTTCTCTAAACCCTGGCCCATAACAAAATCCACACGCCTGCACAGAAATGAATATTAGTTCATATGACGTCCAGAGTCCAAGTTCAGCTAAGACAGGAGTTGTGGGGTTCACGTTACAGGTGGTGTGGATTCTGCAGGTGAAGCTGGCACTCGCAGAGACTGGGTCGGTTCGGCAAGTGATGGGAGGAAATCTTAAAACAGCAGATCGAGGATTTCTCAGTTCTCACACGGCATTCTGAGCTTTCAAAATGGTCACTCAAGTTATGTGACCTCTCCACTATGAATTCCAAAAAGGATGTTTATCCAGTGCTTAGAACTGCCTTTGATTTCAGGACAGATAATGTCCCAGTCATTAGGTATTGACAGAGTTATTGTCCAAATTGGAAGTCTGGTTTTGAGAAGCGTGTCTAGGCAGATGCACTGACACGATCGTATATCAGATGCAAATGACGTTCCTTTGAAATGGGCCTGGACAATCCCAGGTACGAGTCTCCTGGTTACCATGATTGAAAAGGATGTGTACAAGGTCCAACACTGTGGTCATGGGACTTGAAACAGCCATCGTTTCTGGTTCCGCAGAACGTCAATTTTTAAAAACGGCAATATAAGTTCTGGATTTCTTTTCAGATCACATGATCCAACACTTGCCTAAGTTTGCTTCAGAGGTGGTCTGCGATACCACATCTTGTGAGATATTCCTTCTTTCCCAGCCACTATAGTTTTCCAATCATACTCTCAACAAGGCTGGAACCCCATCTTTGCCAGAGCCCATTAGACTCCCACAATACCCTTTTTCAAGCTGTAAATGTGCCTGTCTAGAGTGGCACTGCCCAACTGCCTCAAAGGTCACTCATTCAGTAGTAAAGTGAAGGCCATGTGTGTAGAGGGTGTGATGTAAAGACTTGCGCAAATGTTGCATCGTAAACATAGGATTGTGAAGATTATTCTGGACATTTGCACAGTAAAGAGAACTTTATTTTGTACCAGTTTGATAGATATATAGGACTAAAAACAGAATTAACATTCATATGTAATAATGACAATTTACATGAAACTGGAGACACCGTAAAATGATGGAATATAAAATGACAATAATGCGTTTTATTGCAATTCTACACTACTGTAACAGATTGCGACAGTCACCATTTCCACCCCCCCTCCATTAACAGATTGCGAGTCGCCGTTCCCCCCGCCCCCCTCCCCCCCCCCCCCCCCCCCGATACTGTAACAAAGTAATTTTTCATCTCTTCCCCCCCCCTCACCAATACACTAAGAGAATCAATGTCTCACCATCCTGTCACAGTAAGTGTTGAGCTTAATCATATGATTCATCTCATGTCAGACACACATCGCAGGAATGACCTCAATTTGAACCGCCTTGTTGCTACTGTTTTCTACTGTATGTTACATCCCGTCAGCTCCCTTCTCTCTCCACAGATGCTGTCAGACCTGCTGAGGTTGTCCAGTATTTTCTGTTTTTGTTTAACATCCTGGTTATTTCATCAGCATGATTTGTTGGCTGAATTGTTGTGTATTTTGTTTTGGTTATGAATTGATGGTGTTATTTCTGCGCACAGCAGAAAGCCAGGTTATTCACTAATTCTGCAGCCTGTTTTCTTGGTTGTTTGGTTCCATTCCATCACAGCTCCTTGAACCGAATGGCCTCATGATGGTGGCCAGGCAGCAATAGGAAACATCACAATTTGTTTCTTAAACTATTGAAATAACTTTGAGAGAATAAGCTGTATAATTTCCCTGCAGCTGTAATGTTTCTGTAGCTGCTATGGCTGAATGTTACCCACCTTCATCGAGCCCTCCATGTTTATTGCTCATTGGTTGGGTCAACATCAATTCCAACATCTGGGTTGAGATATTCTGAACGGTGGGTGAAGATGCTGAAGAAATCACTTGAGTAAGCACCAGGACAAATCAATGTACAGTTTGATAACAGTAGTTACTTTCCTATGTGAAGCAGGATGACAGCACTGTCCAAGTTAAACTATTCAGTAAATATTTAGTCAAATTCGATCATGCTGCCAAAGTTAAATTTTAAACCCTGAATGATCAATTCCCCTGCCCATAATGGATGAGGTTTGGCTGGGATTTCCACCACTTGCCTCTCCAAAACAGAGAGAAGAGTTGGTGTCACAATTCGATTCATTTGACTGATTTACAATTGCTTCTGGTCCATGGCCTCTGCCAATCCCAGTGAACTCCTGTCTAACACCCAGCATTTCTGAATGCAGCTATCATGCACATGACTTATTCCTGTGGTGGAGTGAATCGCATCTTTGTTCGAGCTCTGAACCACAACTCAATAACACACAAATCTTCAAGGTGAATTACTGTGACACCATTGCTTGCTGCCCACTCTTCCCGATTGTTGTTTGAGTGGAAGATGATAATAACAATGACATCCATTGGTCAGGAGGAGTCCTTGCGGGTATCAGGTCAGGACACAGCACCAATTCCCGGTCACTGGGAGAGAGCAGCAGGGCAGGGAGTCAGTCACTAGGCATAGTAGGTGTCTGCTTTCACTGCATTACAGTACAATGTCAGGGCAAAGGTCAATCCCACAACCTGAGGAGAGAGAGAGAAAACAAACCAGCGATCACAAAATACTCTGCAGAATAGAGCAAATCACAACGGGGGCGATCTTCCCAAAAGGCAACAAAGTCCCCAGTGAGCGCGTTTAGCTGAATGAGTCAGAAACACATGTTGAATAAGGGGCCTGAACAGGGAACGTGTGGCCGAGGCCACACATAGCCCCATTTTTTACAATGGGGTTCTCATTTTTACAATGGAGATCTCCGCTCACTGGGACACTGCCAGGGTGCCAAATTGGCACTGCTGAGATGCCAAGCTGGCATTTTGTTGCATCCAGACGATCAGGACAGGATTGCCCAGTTGCCAAGGCCCCCAAAACAATCCGTGACCTCCCCCCAGCCCGAGCGCAATATGGGAGGGTCCCCGTCTCCCTCCCAACATCCACACTGGACGACTCTGGCCTGATCGTCTGCATGCACAAAATTCCAGCTTGGCACCGCCAACCTGGCACCCTGGCAGTGTCCCTGCCAGCTGGCAGTGCTACCTGAGCACCTTGGCAATGCCAGGCTGGCACCCACCTGGCATTGCCAGGGTACTCGGGTGGCACCAGAAGTTCCAGGGCACCACGTCCAAAGGGCATTGTAGCCATCTAAATGGTCACCTGCAAAGGACCATGGGAATTGTGGTCAACTTGGGGCATAGACAAGTACACAGCCTCTGTGTATTGTGCAAAGAAGCCATCTTAGTTATTAGGTATAGTTCAGTGCATAGCCGTGTTTATCATTGCATATAGAGATAAGTCTTGTGTTTACTAATAAACTGTCTTTTGAACTAATATACTGGTTGTGTGGTCATTTGGTTCACATAGAAATAAAGAAGTCAACTGCATGCATCTCGGGGCTTCCAGACCCCTTGTAGGATTAAACACCTGTTTACCAATGTTCCAACACGCCTCAGTGCTCTGTCAGAAGGGTGCGAGGGTGTGCCAGGTTGGGGCGGGGGGGGGGGAGCTGCTTGACATTGGACACCACCCCCCTCGCCCCGGACCCCGCCCCCCACCAGTGCCACCCCACGAGTTCAATGGGACCTTGAGATGGAATGGCAAACATGCATGCAGGGATCACCCAGACAGACAGTGAAAGTGCTATGAAAGGCAAAAGTCAGACATTGTCAAACAATGGGGTGCACCAGGGCACATCGGGAAGTGGGTTGTCAAAATCCTTCATCCCATGGACAAGACTCACTGATACTGCCAACCAAGGGCCAGCATCCTGGGTGAAGCAGGTAGGAAGCATAGAGGAGGTTGCTGGGGGTGTGGAGTGGGATGGGATGCTCAGGCTGCCACCGGTCAGGTCCCCTAGTCAGTGAACTTGGAGGCCCATGCCTTGTCCATCTCGGCCCTCCTCCACATCAGACGAGGCCTGGCATTTGCCCTCCTCCTCCAGCATGTCGCCCCTCTGCTGCGCGATGTTGTGGATGACGCAGCAGGCCAACATGATGTGGAAGACCCTCCTGGGGCTATACTGGAGGGCCCCTCCAGAGCGGGCCAGGCACCGAAATAGCATTTCAGGACGCCGATGTACCGCTCAATGACACTCCTGGTTGCGGCATGAGCATTGTTGTAGTGAGTTTCCACATTGGTCTAGGGCCTCCAGATAAGCGCCATCAGCCATGACCACAGCAGATAACCCCTGTTGCCCAGGAGCCAGTTCTTCACCGGGGGGGGAGGGGGGGGGGGGGAGTTTCACCTCAAAAGGTGTCAGGTACCATGGAATGTGCCAGGATGAAAGCGTTGTGCACACTGCCTGGGTATCGGGTGCAGACGAGCATGATGTGCAGCTCGTGGTCACACACCAGCTGCAGGTTCATGGAGTGATACCCCTTGCAGTTTCTGAAGAGTACCCCCTCATGCGGCAGTGCTCGGGCATCCTGGAGAAGGCAGCAAACCCCGGGAAACCAGTGGGCTTGGTCCATACTCAGGTTGATATAGTCCGTCGCCCAAGCATACAGGGCCTCCGTGATGGCGCGGATGTACTTGTGCACTGAGGTCTGAGAGATCCCTGACAGGTTCCCATTCAGCACCTGGAAGGACCTCATGGCGTAAAGGTACAGGGTGAACATCATGACGGGTGTCCTCCTCCAAGTGTGCCATGATCTGGTCTCCCTGATCAGCCAAAGTCTTCAACGACATCTCCGGTCCAACAGGTCCTCGAATGAGAGGCACTACCAGCACACACACACAAACACGCACACAAGGCCGGATGCGGCATGGCCTTCCCACCTCCTCCTCGGCCTGCTGGGTAGCCAGCCCTCCACCCTCACCAGATGGCTCCTGTTCCTCTGGGGCAGGTTCCGCTGCTGCAGGGCCCTCCCCAAGCAGCTGCTGCTTGAATAACCTCAGTGCATCCAGCAGGGCTGTGGCGGCCAGGCATATGCCACCACTTCTGGTTAGATGCCAAAATCCACTCTCTGCAGGGAGTAAAGGGCAGATATGCTAACACGACGGATACCCCCATGCCCCAACCAGGCAGGCTACAAGGTGGGCCGGCCTGCATGGTAAGCTCCTGCCCTCCCCCATCCCCACTCCCACTCTTGTCCCATGGTGCTTTGCCTTCCGCAATGAACCCCTGGCTCCCATCGATGCCTGGCACCAGAGGGCCTCTGATTCCGCCAGCAGAGGTACCGCTGGTTGCCGCTACCCATGCCAGCAGTATGCTCTGAGTCCCCTGTACTACGCCCTCCTGTGGGGTCTGCTGTGAGACGCTTTGGGTGTGCCCCACCAGCAGGGTGGGAGCGGGGTTGGCCGATGGCGCTCTGACAACCACAGGCCACATTGGGAGGTTAGTAGGGTGCGCAGCCGGATGGCTGCCTTGCAGACCACGGCAATAGCGGTTTGTGCCCAGACACTGCAGCCCCATGGCCCATCCCCTGGTCGCCCCGCCCCCTGCTACTCCCCTCGGCCTTGGCAATGCCCTCCCCAGCCTGCGGCAGACTGGCAGCCCATGGCTGCGCCTTTAGATACATACATACATAGATACAAAGAAGATAGGAGCAGGAGGAGACCTTTTGGCCCTTCGAGCCTGCTGCGCCATTTATCCCGATCATCCAACCCAATAGCCAATCTTGCTTTCTTCAAATAACCTTTGATCCCATTCGCCACAAGTGTTATATCTAGACGCCTCTTGAATATATTCAACGTTTTAGCATCAACTACTTCCTTTGGTAATGAATTCCACAGGCTCACCACTCTTTGGGATAAGAAATGTCTCCTCATCTCTGTCCGAAATGGTTTACCCTAAATCCTTAGACTGTGACCCCTGGTTCTGCACACCCCCACCATTGGGAACATCTTGCCTGCATCTACCCTGTCTAGTCCTGTTAGAATTTTATAAGTCTCTGTGAGATCCCCCTCATTCTTCTGAACTACAGTGAGAATAATCCTAACCTAGTCAATCTCTCCTCAAATGCCAGGCCCTGCCATCCCTGGAATCAGTCTGGTAAACTTTTGCTGCACTCCCTCGAGAGCAAGAACATCCTTCCTCAAAAAAGGAGACCAAAACTGCACACAATATTCCAGGTGTGGCCTCACCAAGGCCCTGTATAATTGCAACAGCACATCCTTGCTCCTGATAGAGACATGATAGTACAGTGGTTAGCACTGTTGCTTCACAACGCCAGGGTCCCAGGTTCGATTCCCGGCTTGGGTCACTTTCTGTGCAGAGTCTGCACGTTCCCCCTGTGTCTGCGTGGGTTTCCTCCCACAAGTCCCAAAAGACTTCTGAATTCTCCCTCAGTGTACCCGACCAGGCGCCAGAATGTGGCGACGAGGGGCTTTTCACAGTAACTTCATTGCAGTGTTAATGTAAGCCTAATTGTGACAATAAAGATTATTGTCATGTGAGAGTACCTTTAAGTAATGGGTGTTTATAAATGGGTGTGTATATAGCATCTGTAGTGACAGTACCTTTAAGAAATGGGTGTTTACTACTGCAGTGATGTCAGAGTGTGGGTGGAGCTGGGCTGTCTGTCAGCTTTTTACTTTCATTTCAGGCTGTTTGCTGCAGGGTGTGTTTTAGTTTTGTTTTCAGTGTTGGAGCTGAAGCCAGACCAAGCAGTTGTACTGCTGTTCTCGCTGCCATCAAAAGACTATCTCTTGATCATTTGGTGAATTCAGAATTATAAATGTTTTCAGTAGTGACTTTAACCTGATGTGCTTCTGTTAAAGGTTTTGTTTTTTATGTTGTATGGATGTTAACAGGAAAGCTTAAAGGATTACTTAGTGTTGTAGTCTTTGGGAGTTGTATTTGAATTAATGGTTGGTAAGATGTTCACTGTATGTTTTAAAAAGGTTAACTTGAGTTCATAGAATAAACATTGTTTTGCTTTTAAAAAATACTTTTGCATTTCTGCTGTACCACACCTGTAGAGTGGGCCGTGTGCTCCCCATACCACAATCTATTAAAAGTTGTGTGCCAGGTGAACTCCATGATACATTTTGGGGTTCTCTAAACCCTGGCCCATAACATTATTATTACTCAAAACCTCTCGCAATGAAGGCCAACATACCATTAGCCTTCTTTACCGCCTGCTGCATCTGCATGCTTACCTTCAGCGACTGGTGCACAAGGACACCCAGGTCCCGCTGCACACTCCCCTCTCCCAATTTACAGTCATTCAGGTAGAAATCTGCCCTCCTGTTTTTGCTTCCAAAGTGAATAACCTCGCACTTATCCAAATTATACTGCATCTGCCATTGATTTACCCACTCGCCCAATCTGTCCAGATGATGCTGCAGGATCCCTGCATCCTTTTCACAGTTCCCCCTCCCAGCCAATTTGGGTATCATCTGACAACTTTGATATGTTTCATTTTGTTCCCTCACCCAAATCATTAATATATATTGTGAATAGCACCGACCCCTCTGGCACCCCACTGGTTACTGCCTGCCAATTTGAAAGGGGCCCATTAATTCCTACTCTTTGGTTCTGCCAACCAGTTTTCTATCCAGCTCAATACACTTCCCCAATCCCACGCGCTTTAATCTTGTGCAATAATCTCTTAAGCGGGACTTTGTCAAAAGCCTTCTGAAAGTCCAAATATACCATATCGACTGGCTCCCCCTTGTCAACTGTACTAATTACATCTTGAAAGAATTTGAACAGATTTGTCAAGCATGATTTCCCCTTCATAACTCCATGCTGACTCTGACCGATCCTGCCACTCCTTTCTTAAATGTTCCGCTATAATGTCATTGATCATGGATTCAAGAATTTTCCCCACTATTGATGTTAGGCTTATTGATCTATAATTCCCTGTTTACTCTCTACCTCCCTTTTTGAATATTGGAGTGACATTAGCTACCCTCCAATCTGCAGGGACTGTTCCAGAGTCTACAGTGTATACAGTGACCACTAATGCATCCCTATTTCCAGAGCCACCTCCTTAAGCACTCTGGGATGCAGGTTCCTGCCCTGGGGATTTACCACCTTCAAGCCCATCAATCTTCCCAGCACCAGTTCTCTACTAATGTTGATGTTACATGTCTTATCTTCTCTCTCTCCCTTAGCAGCTATGACATCTGTTTCCCGATTTTAAATACAAGTGAACTTCGCCGTCGGTACTAATGCTGGGGCAGCTGGTCAGTGATATGTCAATGGATTTTACTGTACAATTTGAATGCATTCATGCCGCTGTCAAGGCACCGGAGCATAGCATTCCATTGGACGCCTGGTGCCGGCTTTGGATTTTCGTGATTCTGCCGTCACTGAAAGGAGAATCCCATCCTTGGTGTTGAATCAGTGTTTATGTAAATTTTGGCCTCAGCCCTTTAATGCGCCCAGCTCTTTCGGAAAGACTAGAAGATCCACAATGATAAAAAGCCTCTAGACCCTTTGACTAACTATCACTCTTCCTTTTCTCAAGCTCTGCTATAGCCTCACTGCGGGTACTACGAGTAGCAGCCATTTCCCACCTTATCTGATTTACCTCACTTTGTTTGCTTTGCAATATAAAAGTACTTTGTTCAGATCTTTCAGTTGCTTGAGACGATTCAACTGCTTTGTCTCGGGATATTCTGGTTTCTGCCAGAAACTCCTAAATATTCAAAATATTGATACAACAAACCAAACAGTCAGGAAATATATCACTCGGGACAGCATGGTGGTGCAGTAGTTAGCACTGCTACCTCACGGCGCCGAGTGCATGGGTTCGATCCCTGCCCCAGGTCACTGTCAGTGTGGAGTTTGCACATTTTCCCCATGTCTGCTTGGGTCTCACCCCACAACCCAAAGATGTGCAGGCTAGGTGGATTGGCCACGATAAATTGCCCCTTAATTGGGGAGAAAAGAATTGGGTACTCTGAACTTTAAAAAAAAGGAAATATATCTCTCAGAGAGGGACCGAATTAGCAATATACAGCCATCTGGTGAAGCCTGGTTACAAAGTGTATGCTGTTTCTCTCGGGTGCCTAATGGCTGAATGTGATTTATAGCGCTGCATTATAATGGAGGGCCAGGGATTATAATAATAATGTTTATTGTCACAAGTAGACTACATTAACACTGCAAAAAAGCCCCTAGTCTCCACATTCTGGCACCTGTTCGGGTACGGAGGGAAAATTCAGAATATCCAAATTACCTAACAGCACTTTTTTCGAGACCTGTGGGAGAAAACCGGAGAATCCGAAGGAAACGCACGCAGACACGGGGAGAACGTGCAGACTCCGCACAGTGACCCAAGCCGGGAATCAAACCTGGGACCCTGGAGCTGTGAAGCAACGGTGCTACCCACTGTGCTACCGTGCTGCCCCCGTGGTCTTTCACTTGTTGCACCAGTTGGTCAAAGGATTTATTATCCAGAACTTCGAGAGATGTTAGGTTTCTTACAAGGTTAAATGTTTGAGGGCCACAAACTGTCGAGTAATGTAACTTGTGAATCTTCTGCCCTGCTTTCATAGGCAGCAAACAAGTATCAAAGCTTTCGATATATTGACCCAAATTACAACCCCCGGATAAAATGGATCCATTTTCCCGAATCGTGGCAGAGCTGTTCGACTCTGGTTGATTCTTTACCTTTCTGCATGGCACTCTTACAATCCCAGACCAGACCCCAATAGTGGCTCGGAAATTGGGCAGAAACCCCAATATTTTATTTTAATTTATAAGACTATGAGGAAAGGATACTTTGCTCCAGGTGTAATTGGACGAAGAAGGAGGGATATTGTATATTAAAATAAACTTTATTACTAACACAGTATTAGATTAGGGGCTGGTTTAGCAGAGGGCTAAAGAGCTGGCTTTTAAAGCAGACCAAGGCAGGCCAGCAGCGCGGTTCAATTCCCGTACCAGCCTCCCCGAACAGGCGCCGGAATGTGGCGACTAGGGGCTTTTCACAGTAACTTCATTTGAAGCCTACTTGATTATCATTTAATTTCATTTCATTATCTTTCACATCACAATAAAATAGCTTACAATCACCCACTAAATAATGCTTAACAATAGCATTAAACACCAACTCCAAAACTGCTACCTTTATCTCTACTTCAAACCCATGTCGGGTCACAATGTACTTCGAGATACAGTTAGCAGACGCAATAATGCTTGCTGGAAACAGGCTTCTTGGATAAATCACTTTGAGAAAGCGATATCCTTCAGGACTGAGGTGACCTGAGGAAGGAGCTGCGCTCCAAAAACTAGTGATTTGAAACAAACCTGTTGGACTTTAACCTGGTGTGGTAAGACTCCTTACTGCGATCACCCCAGTCCAACGCTGGCATCTCCACAGCATGTCTTAAGATCAGCTGCTTGTGGGCTATCCCCAGTCAAATCTTGAGAAGTTTATTTCAAAATAGCTCGGTGCGTCTGTCCACAGACAGCTCTAATATCTTACTGTATTGAGAGCAGCTGCTTGTCCGCACACATCCTAATTTAAAGCTAAACTTTATAAACTGCAGAAACTGCTTCAGCCCCTGGCTCCTTCAACATCTTACTAAACTGAACACCATGGGCGTGATTTAATGGCCTCGTCGGCTCGACTTGGTGGCGCGACAATGCTGTTAAATCTCACCAGAGGCCTCTTGCTTTGCTCAAGATGCCTCATGAGATTTAACAAGATCTCGCGAGCTGTAGCAATCTAGATCCAGATTAATATTTAGCTCATTTAAATATATTTCTGTGCCGTATTCTCCCGCGACCCGGGAACCAACAGCTTCGACAGGGAGACCTCGCCATGGTGCCGTTTAGCACGTTTCCAAAATGTAGTCCAGGTGTAATGGCAACTACGTGGGGGGGGGTCTCCCAGGCCATCAGAGACCCCTGGGTGCTTGGGCTCTGGGCAGTGTGGTACCCTAGTACTCCCACTGACACCTGGGCACTGCCGCCCGTGCACCTTTGCAATGCCACCCTGGCTTTGTCCTGGATAGAACGTACAGGGGCACTGCAAGGGTGCCGGGCTGGCAGTGTCAAGGTGCCCAGGTTACCCATGACAAGGATCAGGCCTGGGAGTGCCTTGCCCTTAAAGGATGGGGTAGGGGGGTGGGCTTCAGGATCCCCTAAGAGCAAAGTTGTGCGCAGTTGGAGGGGGGGGGGGGGGGGTGCGGGAGACGGTCCTGAGACCTCTATAGGGTGGCCGAAAATAAGAGTGGCATTTGAAAATGGTGCTCTGATCCGCGCATACTCATCCTGAACTGGCAAGCTGAGCTCGTCAATGCAGGAAATGAAATAAGTGCGACCTCAATGGTGGTTCCTCGCTGAGGCCAAAAAAAACGGCAAAGTCTTGTTAAATTTCAGTGCCGTTCTTGCTGCTGCAGGCACTGAGAAACGCACCCAAAACAGGATTGTTTAGTTCCATTAAATCATGCCCAATGTCTTTAATTATCCACTCCCAGGTAACCTCTTAATATAAACAAAAGTCAATTAGCCCAAACATTTACGATGCTTTAATTGCATCTCTGTCTTCAAAAACCGAGCTGTCTTTCAAACCAGGATTTTAAAATGACTGCAGCGGTCACATACTAACCCAGGGTACAATATATATGAAATTCCTACATTCATCACAACATGGAGAGGCCACTCTTCGCCCCTTTCAAAGGTCAACGGCTTTCCTTTCGACTGGAGAGATTTATTCTTGTCGCCAACGTTGTAGCATGAGGTAATATGACATGGTGGTGTTAATCACAACGGTGATTTATTAACAAAGGAAGAGCCCTATTTTCACAAATCAACATAACTTCAACACAGGATTAGTTGCCTCCACCCACAAACTTAATCTTAAGCTCCTCTACTGCCCGGGCCCATATCCTGGTATTCAATGGGCTTCCGACCCCAGAGGATCCGGGCAGGTCACCTAGTCTGCGGAGGATTGCTCCTTAAAAGGGCTACACTGCCACAAGTGCAATGTAGAGAGGAGGAATATAGGCATCAAGATCATCTAAAGTTAGATATTCCAACACAAGCGGACATTTTGTCCAGTCATGCCCTACAATATGATCACAGCTGATTTCTGCCTGAATTCCACATCCCTACACTCTCCTCAACTCTCTTTTTAAATACTTTAATTTCAAAAATCTGGTAATCTCAGTCTTGAATATAGACAGCATCTGACATATCTTCACTTCGCTCAAGTAAGTCCCAGACTGGCTAACATCCTCTCAGCATCTACCCCATCAGGCCCCAGACAGGCTAACTTCTGCTCAGCATCTACCCCATCAGGCCCCAGACAGGCTAACTTCTGCTCAGCATCTACCCGGTCAGGCCCCAGACAGGCTAACTTCTGCTCCGCATCTACCCGGTCAGGCCCCAGACAGGCTAACATCTGCTCAGCATCTACCCGGTCAGGCCCCAGACAGGCTAACTTCTGCTCAGCATCTACCCGGTGAGGCCCCAGACAGGCTAACATCCTCTCAGCATCGACCCCATCAGGCCCCAGACAGGCTAACATCCTCCCAGCATCTACCCGGTCAGGCCCCAGACAGGCTAACATCCGCTCAGCATCTACCCGGTCAGGCCCCAGACAGGCTAACATCCTCTCAGCATCGACCCCATCAGGCCCCAGACAGGCTAACCTCTGCTCAGCTACCCCGTCAGGCCCCAGACAGGCTAACATCCTCCCAGCATCGACCCCATCAAGCCCCAGACAGACTAACATCCTCCCAGCATCGACCCCATCAGGCCCCAGACAGGCTAACCTCTGCTCAGCATCTACCCCGTCAGGCCCCAGACAGGCTAACATCCTCTCAGCATCTACCCGGTCAGGCCCCAGACAGGCTAACATCCTCTCAGCATCTACCCGGTCAGGCCCCAGACAGGCTAACATCCTCTCAGCATCTACCCGGTCAGGCCCCAGACAGGCTAACATCCTCTCAGCATCTACCCGGTCAGGCCCCAGACAGGCTAACATCCTCTCAGCATCTACCCGGTCAGGCCCCAGACAGGCTAACATCCTCTCAGCATCTACCCGGTCAGGCCCCAGACAGGCTAACATCCTCTCAGCATCTACCCGGTCAGGCCCCAGACAGGCTAACATCCTCTCAGCATCTACCCCGTCAGGCCCCAGACAGGCTAACATCCTCTTAGCATCTACCCGGTCAGGCCCCAGACAGGCTAACATCCTCTCAGCATCTACCCGGTCAGGCCCCAGACAGGCTAACTTCTGCTCAGCATCTAACCGGTCAGGCCCCAGACAGGCTAACATCCTCTCAGCATCTACCCGGTCAGGCCCCAGACAGGCTAACTTCTGCTCAGCATCTAACCGGTCAGGCCCCAGACAGGCTAACATCCTCCCAGCATCTACCCCATCAGGCCCCAGACAGGCTAACATCCTCCCAGCATCTCATAGATTTCATAGAATTTACAGTGCAGAAGGAGGCCATTTGGCCCATCGAGTCTGCACCGGCTCTTGGAAAGAGCACCCTACTTAAACCCACACCTCCACCTTATCCCCATAACCCAGTAACCCCACCCAACACTAAAGGCAATTTTGGACACTAAGGGCAATTTATCATGGCCAATCCACCTAACCTGCACATCTTTGGACTGTGGGAGGAAACCGGAAACCCACGCACACATGGGGAGGATGTGCAGACTCCACACAGACAGTGACCCAAGCCGGAATCGAACCTGGGACCCTGGAGCTGTCCACAATGCTACTGTGCTGCCCGGCTAACATCCTCTCAGCCTCTACCCGGTCAGGCCCCAGACAGGCTAACATCCTCTCAGCATCTACCCCGTCAGGCCCCAGACAGGCTAACATCCTCCCAGCATCTACCCCATCAGGCCCCAGACAGGCTAACATCCTCCCAGCATCTACCCCGTCAGGCCCCAGACAGGCTAACATCCTCCCAGCATCGACCCCATCAGGCCCCAGACAGACTAACATCCTCCCAGCATCTACCCCGTCAGGCCCCAGACAGACTAACATCCTCCCAGCATCGACCCCATCAGGCCCCAGACAGACTAACATCCTCCCAGCATCTACCCCGTCAGGCCCCAGACAGGCTAACATCCGCTCAGCATCTACCCCGTCAGGCCCCAGACAGGCTAACATCCGCTCAGCATCGAGCCCGTCAGGCCCCAGACAGGCCAACATCCTCCCAGCATCCACCCCTTCAAATTCCTTATGATATTTATATCTTACAAAAATGATTATCGCTCACTTTGCTAGTCTGTACGATGTATAGACCTAGTCAACACAATTTCATCTCACTTCAATCATCAATTTTGCAAAGCTATTGACTTCCAGTGGCGGCCATGGAGGAGTAGGTCGCACATTCGGCAGCTGCCGTCTGGAACGGACTCTCGGACCTTTTTTCACGAGTTTTCATGGACATCTTGGGGCAGATTGGTGAAGCGAACACTGCCAAAAGGATTCCCTCTGTGTTGCTGGACCAGGAGTGGCCGGGTGAAGCGCTTAAGTCCCTACAGACAGAAGAGTGCGGAGCGGGCGCCGAGAAACGGCATGGCGGCCGGTATAGACCAGGGTGCATAAGCGCAGTGGGCACAGGAGCAACAGGAGTTCCTTCGGGGCTGCTTTGCTGATCTTGAAAAGGACATGCTGCTTTGCTGACAGAGGAGGTATCAATTTCGGGGTACCAATTGAGGGTCGGGGCAGTGGCTCCCTGTGGAGGCGCTCGAGGAAGCGAAGGGCGCGGGCTCGAGGTTGGCCAAAAAAGGGCGACGGCTAGTCGGCGGGGGAGGGGCGGGGGGGGGGGGGGGGGGGAGGTGGTGGTGTGGTTAGCCCCCCGTCTAGGCTGATCATGTGGAATGTCAGGGGTTTGAATGGGCCAGTCAAAAGAGCATGCGCGTTCGCACATCTAAAGTGGTTAAAGGCAGACGTAGCAATGCTCCAGGAGACACATTTAAAGCTCGCAGATCACACGAGATCGAGAAAGGGATGGGTTTCAAGGCTGGATTCGAAGACCAGGGGGTAGCAATTCTGATCAGTAAGGCTGGGAGAATTGTGGCAGATAAGGGGGGCAGGTATATAATGGTGAGTGGGAGGGCGTCCGGGTGGTGTTTGTGAACGTCTACGCTCCGAATTGGGATGATGTGGAATTTATGAGACGCATGCTAGGCAAAATCCAGGACTTAGAGTCACACAACCTGATCATGACTTTAACACAGTTATTGACCCCGAGCTGGACCGGTCGAAGTCCAGGACAGGGAAGCGACCAGCAGTGGCTAAGGAACTGAAGGGTTTTATGGATTATGGAGCAGATGGGGGGTTTGGGGAGGGGGGGGGGGGGGTGGATGGATCCCTGGAGGTTCGTGCAGCCGAGAGCGAAGGAGTTCTCTTTTTTCTCCCATGTTCATAAGGTTTATTCCCGCATAGACTCCTTTATCTTGAGCAGGGTGTTAATCCCAAAGGTGGCGGGGCCAGAATACTCAGCAATCACAGTCTCGGACCATGGCCCGCA
Organism: Scyliorhinus canicula; assembly: GCF_902713615.1. Taxonomy (NCBI): domain Eukaryota; kingdom Metazoa; phylum Chordata; class Chondrichthyes; order Carcharhiniformes; family Scyliorhinidae; genus Scyliorhinus; species Scyliorhinus canicula. The sequence continues at coordinate 103,485,767 of NC_052154.1, forward strand.
CTGGGTGGACCTGCAGCTTAGTGAGGAGAGAGGGCAGTGCCCACTCTGGAGACTGGACGTGGGGCTGCTGGTGAACGAATAGGTTTGCAGGCGGATTAGCAGGAACATCCAGGATTACCTGGAAACAAACGATACGGGTGAGGTAGCAGCAGCAACGGACTGGGAGGCTCTGAAGGCAGTTGTCAGAGGGGAACTCATCTCAATTCGATCCCATAGGGAAAAGAGAGAAAGGGCCGAGAGGGAGAGACTGGTGGAGGAGATACTCCGAGTGGACAGGAGATACGCGGAGGCCCCCGAGGCGGGGCTACCAAGGGAGCAGCGGAGTCCGCAGGCGGAGTTTGAGCTGCTGACCACAGGAAAGCGGTAGCACAGCTGAGGAAGGCAAGGGGGGCAGTCTATGAGTACGGGGAGAAAGCGAGTAGAATGCTGGCTCACCAACTGCGAAAGAGGAAGGCGGCCAGGGAAATTGGGGGCGCAAAGAATAAGGAGGGTAACATGGTCTTGGATCCGGGGGGGGTGAACAAAGTCTTTAAGGAGTTCTATAGTAAGCTATACGAGTCAGAGCCCCCGACGGGAGCGGAGGGGATGAGGCAATTTTTGGACCAGTTGAGGTTTCCAAAGGTGGAAGAGGGCCTGGTGGAGGGACTGTGGGCCCCGATTGAATTGGAGGAGATTGTCAAGGGTATAGAGGGCATGCAATCGGGTAAAGCCCCTGCGCCGGACGGTTACCAGGTAGAATTCTAAAGAAATTTTCGGAAATATTGAGCCCACTTTTGATGAGGACCTTCAATGAGGCCAGAGAGAAAGGAACCCTGCCCCCAACAATGTCACAGGCCTTGATCTCACTCAATCTTAAACGAGGGAAGGACCCGGAATATTGCGAGTCATACAGGCCGATTTCGCTTTTAAACGTGGATGCCAAATTGCTAGCTAAGATTCTGCCACAGGAATTGAGGATTGCGTCCCAGGGGTGATAGAGGAAGACCACACTAGGTTTGTTAAAGGCAGACAACTCAATACCAATGTCCAGAGACTTTTCAATATTATTATGATGCCCTCAGAGGGAGTGGAGGTGGAGGTGGTAACAGCGATGAACGCAGAGAAAGCCTTTGACCGGGTGGAGTGGGAATACCTGTGGGAAACGCTGGGGAGGTTCGGGTTTGGCGAGGGCTTTATTGACTGGGTGAAATTGCTGTACCAGGCGCCTGTAGCAAGTGTATGTACAAACCGGCTGAGGTCGGGGTACTTCGAGCTTCACCAGTGTAGCCACCTGGGTTGGCCACTTCCCGATTCCAAAATGGAAGCCCGCTAAGAATGCAGGGAAAACTGGTCAGTCACAGGGAAACAAGCAGGTGCAAGGTTTCCTGTGTATTAAGACTTGCAAAGATCCAGACAGAACCGAAACCAGCGATCATCTGCATATTAATGAGCGATCCCCAGGAACAATTGGATACATTAAAGTAATCGAGACCAAACCAGACTCCCCGGCGCCAGCGGGAGCCAGGACAAAGGAAGGCCAACGGACACATAGGAACCGGCCAGTGATCAGGGAACAGCTCCAGTATTGGAGAAATCGATTAAAACAATTGGGACATAGTTCAATCAATTGGAACCAGGTACGGAGTCCACCCAAAAGGGTGCAAAACCCCATGGGACTATAAAATAGAGTCCCCAAGTTCAATTCGTCCTTCTTGGCAGGGTCTCTCAGCAGTTCGAAACAACTCTTGACCGTGACTCTCAACAACGAGAGACCTGCCTAGCAGCTGCACCAACCAAGTAAGTCTGCAGTCAACGCACGCTACGAGATAGGCGCTCCTAGCAGTGGCGGACTGGGTCTAAAAATATTGGTTGCCAGGAGACAAAGGGGCCCCACCCACAACTACAATGCTATCATTTAATTTTCATAACGAATAAATAAAATTTTCAAAAAATACATATGGAAAAAAGGGTACAATTAAAATTTTTGTGGAAAAAATGTGTATTTCTTAGTAATTACAGTGTACATGTACTGTACATATTACTGGCAGTAGATACCAAATGTAAATACAGAATGTTATAATTGAATTATTTATTTATTTTTTTTAATTTTAAGTAATTGGTTGATATTTTTAAATAGTTTACTGCACAATTTACACATTAACAGATAGTTCAAAAGCACAATAGAGCATTGCATGCAGTTCACTATATTAAGAGCAATCGTTTGTGTTCACTAGATGATTGTGCGAATCTGCCAATAATTGCTTCTGCATCCAATTCATCTAACAATTCCTTTTCTTTTTTTTTATTAAAATAATTTTTATTGGAAATTTTTACAGAAAATATAAAATATAACAACAAACAATGAAATGCAACAAAATAACCCATAACAACTGTAACACCCCCCAGACGGTATCAACGCATGTATCACATCCCCCCACCCCCCCAACCAGAGAACTTAAAAATAAATTAAAATTAAATAAACAAACATAGTCATCGTCCCCCCCACCCCACCCTCTTTTCCCTCCCCCCCCTTTCCCTCCCCCCACCCCCCTTTTCCCTCCCCCCTTTTCCCTCCCCTCCCCCCTTTTCCCTCCCCCTTCCCCCCCCTCCCCCCTTTTCCCTCCCCCCCTACCCCCTTTTCCCTCCCCTCCCCCCTTTTCCCTCCCCCCCCCTTTTCCCTCCCCCCCTTTTCCCTACCCCCCCTTTTCCCTCCCCCCCTCTTTTCCCTCCCCCCCCCCCTTTCCCCTCCCCCCCCCCTTTTCCCTCCCCTTCCCCCCTGGGTTGCTGCTGCTACTTTCCCAGTACCCTATCGTTGAGCCAGAAAGTCGAGGAAAGGTTGCCACTGCCTAAACAACTCTTGTACCGATCCTCTCAGGGCGAATTTGACCTTCTCTAGCTTAAGGAAACCCGCCATGTCATTGATCCAGGTTTCCACGCTTGGGGGCCTCGCGTCCTTCCATTGTAGCAAGATCCTTCGCCGGGCTACTAGGGACGCAAAGGCCAGCACACCGGCCTCTTTCGCCTCCTGCACTCCCGGCTCCACCCCAACCCCAAAAATCGCGAGTCCCCAGCCTGGCTTGACCCTGGATCCCACCACCCTTGACACCGTCCTCGCCACCCCCTTCCAGAACTCCTCCAGTGCCGGGCATGCCCAGAACATATGGGCATGGTTCGCTAGACTCCCCGAGCACCTGACACACCTGTCTTCACCCCCAAAGAAACTACTCATCCTCGTCCCAGTCATGTGGGCCCGGTGCAGCACCTTGAATTGGATGAGGCTAAGCCGCGCACACGAGGAGGAAGAATTAACCCTCTCCAGGGCATCAGCCCATGTCCCGTCTTCGATCTGTTCCCCCAGTTCCCCCTCCCACTTAGTTTTCAGCTCCTCTACTGACGCCTCCTCCACCTCCTGCATAACCTTGTAGATATCAGATATCTTCCCCTCTCCGACCCAGACCCTCGAAAGCACCCTGTCACTCACCCCCCTCGCGGGAAGCGAAGGGAATCCCTCCACCTGCCGTCTAGCAAATGCCTTTACCTGCAGATACCTGAACATGTTTCCCGGGGGGAGCCCAAATTTCTCCTCCAACTCCCCCAGGCTCGCAAACCTCCCATCAATAAACAGGTCCCTCAGCTGTCTGATGCCCGCTCTGTACCAACCCTGAAATCCCCCATCAATGTTCCCTGGGACGAACCTATGGTTCCCCCTTAACGGAGCCTCCATCGAGCCCCCCACTTCTCCCCTATGTCGCCTCCACTGCCCCCAAATCGTGAGGGTAGCCGCCACCACCGGACTCGTGGTATACCTCATAGGAGGGAGCGGCCACGGCGCCGTTACCAGGCCCCCCAGGCTTGTATCTCCACAGGACGCCCTCTCCATCCGTTTCCATGCTGCCCCCACCCCCTCCATCACCCACTTGCGCACCATCGACACATTGGCCGCCCAGTAGTACCCTGAGAGATTGGGTAACGCCAGCCCCCCCCCCCCCCCCCCCATCTCTACCCTGCTCCAAGAAGACCCTCTTCACCCTCGGGGTCCCATGCGCCCAGACAAAGCTCATGATGCTGCTGGTCACCCTTCTAAAAAAGGCCCTAGGGATAAAGATGGGCAAACACTGGAAGAGGAACAAGAACCTCGGGAGAACCTTCATTTTGACAGACTGCACTCTACCCGCCAACGATAGCGGCACCATGTCCCACCTTTTAAATCCCTCCTCCATCTGCTCCACCAGCCTGGTAAAATTAAGCTTATGGAGAGTCCCCCAACTCCTGGCCACCTGCATCCCCAGGTATTTGAAACCCTTCACTGCCCTCTTAAACGGGAGCCTCCCAATTCCCTCCTCCTGATCTCCCGGGTGTACTACAAATACCTCGCTCTTGCCTAAATTTAACTTATAGCCCGCGAAGCCCCCAAATTCCGCTAACAGCTCCATCACCCCCGGCATTCCCCCTTCTGGGTCCGCCACATACAACAGCAGGTCGTCCGCATACAGCGATACCCGATGTTCCTCCCCACCCCGCACCAGACCCCTCCATCTCCCTGACTCCCTCAACGCCATAGCCAGAAGTTCAATTGCCAGTGCAAAGAGCAAGGGGGACAGGGGGCACCCCTGCCTGGTCCCACGGTAGAGCCTAAAGTACTCCGATCTCCTTCCATTGGTAACTACATTTGCCATCAGAGCCGCGTAGAGCAGCCTCACCCATTTGATGAATCCCTCCCCAAATCCTAACCGCTCCAGCACCTCCCACAGGTACCCCCACTCAACTCTATCAAACGGTTTCTCTGCGTCCAGCGCCACCACTATCTCCGCCTCCCCCTCCACTGCCGGCATCATGATAACATTTAGCAGTCTCCGCACATTCGTGTTGAGCTGCCGTCCCTTGACAAATCCTGTCTGATCTTCGTGTATCACCCCTGACACACAGTCCTCTATCCTGGTGGCCAGGATCTTCGCCAGCAACTTGCCGTCAACATTGAGGAGCGTGATAGGCCTGTATGATCCACACTGCAAGGGGTCCTTATCCCGCTTTAGGATCAGAGAGATCAGTGCCCGCGACATCGTCGGGGGCAAAGCCCCCCCCCCCCCCCCCCCCTCCCATGCCCACCAGTTCCACCGGGAACCCGTCCGGCCCCGGGGCCTTACCTGACTGCATTTGTCCAATCCCCCTGACGAGCTCCTCCAGCTCTATCGGCGCCCCCAGCCCCTCTGCCAGCTCCTCTTGAACCCTTGGGAAGCATAGCCTGTTCATGAAGCTCTCCATCCCCCCTCTCCCCATCAAAGGTTCCGACCGGTACAGTTCCTCGTAGAAGTCCCTAAAGACCCCATTTACTTCTGTCCCCTTCTGCACTACATTCCCACCCCCATCCGTCACTCCGCCAATTTCCCTAGCCGCATCTCGCCTACGGAGCTGATGCGCCAACATCCTGCTTGCCTTCTCCCCATACTCATATACCGCGCCCTGCGCCCTCCTCCACTGTGTCTCCGCCTTTCTGGTGGTCAACAAGTCAAATTTGGCCTGCACACGACGCCGTTCCCCCAGCAACCCCTCCTCCGGTGCCTCCGCGTATCTCCTGTCCACATCCAGGAGCTCCCCCACCAGTCTCTCCCTCTCCTTCCTCTCCCTCCTTTCCCTATGGGCCCGGATGGAGATCAGCTCCCCCCGGATCACTGCTTTCAAAGCCTCCCAGACCATCCCCACCCGGACCTCCCCCGTGTCATTGGTATCAAGAAACCCCTCAATGCTTCTCCGGACCCTCCTACACACCTCCTCATCAGCCAGCATCCCCACATCCAGGCGCCAGAGCGGGCGCTGGTCCCGCGCCTCCCCCATCTCCAGATCAACCCAGTGCGGAGCATGGTCTGAAATCGCTATGGCCGAATACTCCTCATCCTGCACCCTCGGGATCAATCCCCTGCTCAGGACGAAAAAATCTATTCGGGAATATACCCTATGGACGTGAGAGAAAAAGGAATACTCCCGCGCTCTCGGTTTCCCAAACCTCCAGGGATCCACCCCTCTCATCTGGTCCATGAATCCCCTCAGTACTTTGGCCGCCGCCGGTCTCCTACCCGTCCTTGAACTGGACCGGTCCAGTGGGGGATCCAGCACTGTGTTAAAGTCGGACTTCCGGTGGCGGCAATGATCAGCTAAGCCGCACGTTCGGCGGCTCCCGCGGTGAACGGACTTTGGGGCTCTTTTCAGGGCCCACAACGGAGCTGCAGCGGCAATTCCCAACGGGGGAAGAAGACAGGAGGCGACCCCAACGGTCCCATGGTCCGGACCAGGAGCGGGGCAGGAAAAAAACCAAGGAAAGTGCCTCTGAAAAAACGGGGGCAGGAAGAAAAAATGGCGGCCAGCGAAGGCCTCGAGGAGCTGAGGAAGTGGGTCCAGGAGCAGCAGACGATTCTGCTGCGCTGCTTCCAGGAGCTGAAGTTGGAGCTGCTGGAGTCCCTGAAGGTAACCAACAGGGAACTGATGGAGACCCAGACAGCCCAGGGGGCTGCGATCCAGGAGCTGCAGCAGCAGGCCTCCGAAAGGGAGGACGAGGTCGTGGCCGTGGCGGGGAAGGTGGAGATGCATGAGGCGCTCCATAAAAGATGGCAGGAGCGGTTCGAGGAGCTGGACAACCGGTCGAGGAGGAAGAATTTGCGGATCCTGGGCCTCACGGAGGGGCTGGAGGGGTCGGACCTAGCGGCCTACGTGGTGATCATGTTAAACTCGCTGATGGGGGTTGGGTCCTTCCAGGGGCCCCTGGAGTTAGAGGGGGCCCACAGAATTCTGGCTAGGAGACCCAAGCCGAACGAGCCGCCGCGGGCGGTGCTGGTGAGGTTTCATCGGTTCGTGGATCGTGAGTGTATGCTCCGGTGGGCCAAGAAAGAGCAGAGCAGCAAGTGGGAGAACACGGAGGTGCGGATCTACCAGGACTGGAGTGCGGAGGTGGCGAGGCGTAGGGCCGGGTTTAACCGGACGAAGGCGGTGCTCCACAGACGGAGTGTGAAGTTCAGCATGTTGTAGCCGGCGCGTCTGTGGGTCACCTATAAGGATCGGCATCACTATTTTGAGTCCCCGGAGGAGGTGCGGGCCTTTGTGCAAGCCGAGAAATTGGACTCAAACTGAGGGTCTAGGATGGGGGATGTTGTATAATATTGTATTTGCATTTGCTTGGTTTAGTGTAAGAATGTCGTACTGTTTTTTCTATAGGGGTTATTAAGCAGGGGCCGGGTGCACGGGTTCGGGCAGAGGGGTAAACGGGGAGTTCGGGAAGCTGGTGGGGGGGACTGACAATGGGAGTGGCCCTGGAGGAGGCGGGGCCCGGCAGGGCGAAAGCGCGGGCTTTCTGCGGGCTTCCCGCGCTGCGAGATGGTGGGGGCGGGGCCGGGGCTGAAAAGCGCGGGTCATTGCTGGTTGTTTTCTTTTCCCGCGCAAGAGCGGGGGGAGGGTGGACCCGTTGACGGGCACAATGGAGGAGGGGAGTCCCACGTTGGGAGGAGCCGAAGGTAGGGCGGGAGTCGCCGGGGTCAGCATAAGTTAGCTGGCTCACGGGAGTGCTGTGGAGGGAGGGGCGCGGCTAGGAGGGGTCCTAGCCTGGGGGGGAGGGGAGGGGGGTACCGGGTTGCTGCTGAAATGGCCAGGAAGAAGCTGGAGGACGCAGGGGGTGCTGAAGGGGGGGGAGTTGCCGCCGTGGGAAACTGGCAGAGCGGGGGACGCTGGCCGGGGGTGGGCAAGGGATGGGGTATGGCTAATCGGCAGGGGAGGGGGGCAGGGAGCCCTCGGATCCGGCTGATAACCTGGAATGTGAGGGGGCTGAATGGGCCGGTCAAACGGGCCCGGGTATTTGCGCACCTGAAGGGACTGAAGGCGGATGTGGCCATGCTCCAGGAGACACACCCGAGAGTGGTGGACCAGGTGCGGCTGAGGAAGGGATGGGTGGGCCAAGTATTCCACTCAGGGCTGGATGAGAAGAGTAAGGGGATGGCGATCCTGGTGGGAAAGAAGGTGTCGTTTGAGGCGTTAAATGTGGTGGCTGACAGTGGCGGGAGGTACGTGATGGTGAGTGGCAAGCTGCAGGGGGAGCGGGTGGTGTTGGTGAATGTTTATGCCCCAAATTGGGACGATGCGGGGTTTATGCGGCGTATGTTGAGCCGCATTCCGGACATGGAGGTGGGGGGCCTGATCATGGGGGGGGACTTCAACACGGTGCTGGATCCCCCATTGGATCGAACCAAGTCCCGGATGGGTAGGAGGCCGGCGGCGGCCAAGGTGCTGAGGGGATTCATGGACCAGCTGGGGGGGGGTGGATCCCTGGAGGTTTGTGAGGCCAAGGGCCAGGGAATACTCGTTTTTCTCCCACGTACATAAGGCCTACTCGAGGATTGATTTTTTTGTCCTGAGTAGGGGGCTGGTGTCGAGGGTGGAGGATGCGGAATACTCCGCCATTGCCATTTCAGATCATGCTCCGCACTGGGTGGACCTCGGGCTGGGGGAAGAGAGGGACCAACATCCGCTCTGGCGCTTGGAGGTGGGGCTGTTGGCAGATGAGGAGGTGGCCGGGAGGGTTCGGGGGTGTATCGAGAGGTACCTTGAGGCCAATCATAACGGGGAGGTTCGAGTGGGGACGGTCTGGGAGGCATTGAAGGCAGTGATGAGGGGGGAATTGATCTCCATCCGAACCCATAGGGAGAGGGGGGAGCAGAGGGAGAAGGAGAGACTGATAGGGGAAATGGTGCAGGTGGATAGGAGATATGCGGAGGCCCCAGAGGAGGGATTGCTGGGGGAGAGGCGTAGCCTTCAGGCCAGACTTGACCTATTGACTACCAGAAAGGCGGAAGCTCAGTGGAGGAAAGCACAGGGGGCGGTGTATGAATACGGGGAGAAGGCAAGCAGGATGCTGGCGCACCAGCTCCGGAAGCGAGATGCGGCCAGGGAGACTGGGGGAGTGATGGATGGAGCTGGGAAGGTGGTGCGGAGGGGGGTAGATGTTAATGGGGTCTTCAGGGACTTCTATGGGGAACTGTACCGGTCTGAACCCCCGGTGGAGGAAGGTGGAATGGGGCGCTTCTTGGACAAGCTGCGATTCCCGAGGGTGGAGGAGGAGCAGGTGAAGGGACTAGGGGCGCCGATCGAGCTGGAGGAGGTGGTCAAGGGGATAGGGAGCATGCAGTCGGGGAAGGTGCCGGGGCCGGACGGGTTTCCGGCGGAATTCTATAAAAGGTATGTGGACCTGTTGGTCCGGATCTTTAACGAGGCAAGGGAGGGGGGGACTTTGCTCCCAACTATGTCACAGGCGCTGATTTCCTTGATCCTGAAGCGGGACAAGGACCCTCTGCAGTGTGGATCATATAGGCCGATTTCGCTGCTGAACGGCCGACGCTAAACTGCTGGCAAAGATCCTGGCCACTAGAATAGAGGATTGCGTGCCGGGGGTCATTCACGAGGGCCAGACGGGGTTTGTGAAGGGAAGGCAGCTGAACACAAACGTACGAAGGCTCCTCAATGTTATTATGATGCCGGCTGTGGAAGGGGAGGGCGGAGATAGTGGTGGCATTAGATGCGGAGAAGGCCTTCGATAGGGTTGAGTGGGAGTATTTGTGGGAGGTGTTGGAGAGGGTTTGGGTTTGGGGAGGGGTTTATCCGATGGGTGAGGCTTCTCTACGAGGCCCCGATGGCGAGTGTAGCCACAAATAGGAGGAGGTCGGAGTACTTTCGGCTGTACCGGGGGACGAGACAGGGGTGCCCCCTGTCCCCCTTGCTCTTCGTGCTGGTAATTGAGCCCCTGGCCATGGCACTGAGGGAGTCAGGGAACTGGAGGGGCCTGGTGCGGGGTGGGGAGGAGCATCGAGTGTCGCTGTACGCGGACGACCTGTTGCTGTATGTGGCGGACCCGGTGGAGGGGATGCCGGAGGTGATGAGGATTCTTAGTGAATTTGGGGGTTTCTCGGGGTACAAGTTGAACCTGGGCAAGAGTGAGGTGTTTGTGGTGCATCCGGGGATCAAGAGGAGGGGATTGGTAGGCTCCCATTGAAGCAGGCAGGGAAGAGCTTCAGGTACCTAGGGGTCCAGGTGGCTGGGAGTTGGGGGGCCCTGCACAAGCTCAACCTCACAAGGTTGGTGGAGCAGATGGAGGAGGAGTTTAAGAGGTGGGATATGTTACCGCTGTCACTGGCGGGGAGGGATGCAGTCCGTTAAGATGACGGTGCTCCCGAGGTTTTGTTCCTGTTCCAGTGCCTTCCCATCCTTATCCCGAAGGCCTTTTTCAGGAGGGTCAACAGGAGTATCGTGGGATTTATGTGGGCGCATGGGACTCCGAGGGTTAGAAGAGTGTTCCTGGAACGGGGCAGGGATAGGGGGGGGCTGGCGTTGCCCAACCTCTGTGGGTACTACTGGGCTGCCAATGCAGCGATGGTGCGTAAGTGAGTAATGGACGAGGAGGGGGCAGCATGGAAGAGGATGGAGGCGGCGTCTTGTGTGGGCACGAGCTTGGAGGCGCTAGTGACGGCGCCTTTGCCGCTCCCTCCAACGAGGTATACCACGAGCCCGGTGGTGGCGGCTACCCTCAAAATTTGGGGGCAATGGAGACGGCACAGGGGAGAAATGGGGGGCTCGATGGAGGCCCCGATACGGGGGAACCATCGGTTTGTTCCAGGGAGCATTGATGGCGGATTTCTGGGCTGGCACAGGGCAGGGGTTAGGAAGTTGAGGGACCTGTTTGTGGAGCTGAGGTTCGCGAGCTTGGGGGAGTTAGGGGGAAGTTTGGGCTCCCCCCGGGAACATGTTTCGGTACATGCAGGTTAGGGCGTTTGCCAGACGGCAGATGGAGGGGTACCCCTTGTTGCCCCCATGTGGGGTATGGGACAGGGTGCTCTCGGGGGTGTGGGTTGGAGGAGGGAAGATTTCGGACATATACCGGGTAATGCAGGAGGCAGACGAGGCCGCGGTGGAGGAACTGAAGGGTAAATGGGATGAGGAGCTGGGATGAGGAGATTGAGGAGGGGACGTGGGCGGATGCCCTGGAGAGAGTGAATTCCTCCTCTTCCTGTGCGAGGCTTAGCCTCATACAGTTCAAGGTGCTACATAGGGCCCACATGACTGGGTCGAGGATGAGTAGTTTTTTCGGGGGCGAGAACAGGTGTGCTAGGTGCTCGGGGAGTCCAGCGAACCACGCCCATATGTTTTGGGCGTGCCCAGCGTTGGGGGAGTTTTGGAAGGGGGTAGCAAGGACGGTGTCGAGGGTGGTGGGATCCAGGGTCGAGCCAGGCTGGGGACTCGCAATTTTTGGGGTGGCAGTGGAGCCGGGAGTGCAGGAGGCGATAGAGGCCGGTGTTCTGGCCTTTGCGTCCCTAGTAGCCCGGCGGAGGATCTTGCTCCAGTGGAGGAATGCGAGGCCCCCAAGCGTGGAGTCCTGGATCAATGATATGGCGGGGTTCATTAAATTGGAGAGAGTGAAATTTGCCCTGAGGGGATCAGTACAAGGGTTTTTCAGGCGGTGGCAGCCTTTCCTAGACTTCCTGGTGGAACGGTAGGGAAATAGGCCGACACCAGCAGCAACCCGGGGGGGTGGGTGGGGGGGGGGGGGGGGGTCTGGAATGGGGGGAGGAAGAACTGTGTACATGTGTCTGTGGGATGTGGCGGATGCTATCTCTTTCCCTTTTGTTGTTTGGGTGCTTTTTTGTTTTTCTTTTCCTTTTTCCTTTTGTTTGAAGTTGCTCTTGAAGTTGGGGGGTATTGTTCTTGGGGTGTTACTGCGGTTAGACATAGACATAGAACAGTACAGCACAGCCCTCGATGTTGTGCCGAGCAATGATCACCCTACTCAAACCCACGGATCCACCCTATACCCGTAACCCAACAACCCCCCCCCTTAACCTTACTTTTTTTTTAGGACACTACGGGCAATTTAGCATGGCCAATCCACCTAACCCGCACATCTTTGGACTGTGGGAGGAAACCGGAGCACCCGGAGGAAACCCACGCACACACGGGGAGGACGTGCAGACTCCACACAGACAGTGACCCAGCCGGGAATCGAACCTGGGACCCTGGAGCTGTGAAGCATTGATGCTAACCACCATGCTACCGTGAGGCCCTGGTTGTTTGTTAATAGAGTTAAGATGTTTATATTTTGTAAAAATTTCAATAAAAAATTTTTTTTTTTAAAAAGCACTGTGTTAAAGTCTCCCCCCATGATCAGGCCCCCTGCCTCCAGGTCCAGAATGCGGCCCAACATGCGCCTCATAAAGCCAGCATCATCCCAATTCGGGGCATATACATTAACCAGCACCACCTTCTCTCCCTGCAGCCTACCCTTCACCATAATATATCTGCCCTCCTTGTCTGACACCACCTCAGCCGCCTCGAATGCCACCCTCTTCCCCACCAGAATCGCCACCCCCCCGATTCTTCGCGTCCAATCCTGAGTGAAAAACCTGCTCCACCCACCCCTTCCTCAGACGAACCTGGTCCGCCACCTTCAAGTGGGTCTCCTGGAGCATAGCCACGTCCGCCTTCAACCCCTTCAGATGAGAAAATACCCTCGTTCTCTTAACCGGCCCATTCAGCCCCCTCACGTTCCAGGTAATCAGCCGGATCAGAGGGCAACCCGCCCCCCTCCCCCGCCGGCTAGCCATAGCTTATCGACTGCTCGCCTCAGGCCAGCTCGCCCCGCCCGACCCGTTCCCAATGGCGATAACGCCTCTCCTCTATCCCCCCGGCCCACACCAGCTCCTTCCTGGCAATTCCAGCAGCAACCCGGTATCCCCCCCCCATCCCCAGGCTAGGACCCCTCCTAGCCGCGACGCACCCTCCATGATACTTCCGTGAGTCAGCTGACTTCTGCTGACCCCGGCAGCTCCCGCCAAAACCTATCCCCTCCCGGCATGGGGTCATCCCCCTCTTGCCACACCTCCTTGGCACCGCTTCAGCGCGGGAAAGAAAACCAGTAGAGGCCACGCCCCCACCGCCAGCTCCGCCCCCCCGCCCCGTGGCGTGGGAAACCAGAGGAAAGCCCGTACTTTCACACTGCCACACCCCACCCTTCTGACGCAGCTCCCCAAAATCCAGTTTCACCCCGACCCCCAACCCCGAAGAGAACATATTAAATACAAACCCACAACATTCCCCACATACCCCCCACCCATACCCAACAGACAGACCCACCCGGAAACAGAGCAAAAAGAAAACCAGCATAAAAAACACACATGTCAAAGTTGAAGAACAGCAACAGCGAAAACAGCAACGGCCATAGTGTGTCCCCAGACCCTAGTTCGAGTCCAGCTTCTCCGCCTGTACAAAGGCCCACGCCTCCTCCGGGGACTCGAAGTAGTGGTGCCGGTCCTTCTATGTCACCCACAGGCGCGCATGCTGCAGCATTCCAAATCTGACCTGCTTGGCATGCAGCACCGCCTTCGTCCGGTTGAACCCGGCCCGCCGCTTAGCCACCTCCGCACTCCAGTCCTGGTAGATTCTCACTACCGAATTCTCCCACTTGCTGCTCCTCTCTTTCTTGGCCCAGCGCAGCACACACTCCCGGTCGCTGAATCGATGGAACCGCACCAGCACCGCCCTCGGGGGCTCATTTGCCTTAGGCCTCCTGGCCAGCACTCTGTGAGCTCCCTCAAGCTCCAATGGAAGGACCCCGCCCCCATCAACGAGCTCAACATTGTGGTCACATACGCCGGGAGATCCGACCCCTCCAGCCCCTCCGCCAGGCCCAGGATCCACAAATTCTTTCACCTCGTGCGAACGTCCAGCTCCTCCAAGCGGTCTTGCCACTTTTTGTGAAGTGCCTCGTGCAACTCTACTTTCCCCACGAGGACCACGGCCTCCTCCTCCCTCTCAGCGGCCTGCTGCTGCAACTCCCGAATGGACGTCTCCTGGGCCGCCTGGGTCCCAAGCAGCTTGTTGGTAGTCGCATTCAGGGAGGCCAGCAGCTCAGCCTTCAGCTCCGCAAAACAGCGCAGAAGAGAGGCCTGCTGCTCCTGCGCCCACTTCCACCAGTCCTCGGGTGTTCCGCCGGCCGCCATTTTGTCCTTCTTCCCCCGCTTTTCTTGGGGAGCTGCTGCAGCTTTTTCCTTTGCCCCACTCCAGGTGAGCACCATAAATTATGGGGAATGCTCCTCTAGACACCTTCCCCCACCGGGATTCGTCGAAACAGCGCCATTTGGGGCCCTCAAATCGGCACAAAAGTACTTAAGTAGCGGGAGCTGCCAAACGTGCGGCTTAGCTCCACATAGCCGCAACCGGAAGTCTAACAATTCCTTTTCAATGGATAGCAACGTGTATGATTCCAAATTCTCCTCAGACAGCGAATTTCTTAACCTTGTCTTTATGATCTTTAGCTTTGAAAATGTCCTCTCACATTGGACTTGAGTAACTGATAGTGTGCAGATGACTTTATAAAGTTCATAAAGGTTATCATATGCCTTGTCATGAAGTCTGTTGGATGCCAGAATTTTTAGTACAGACGATCAGCAAGTGCTGCAAATTTTACAATTGTTGCAACTGGAATCCATATTCTCACCATCATTAAGCAATAGCTTTAATACATCAAAGCTTGAAGCAAAAGAAAACAATTCCAATATTACTTGATCTTTGCTGATTTGTGGAAACAGCTTAATAATACCTTCCAATGCTTCATCTTCAAGGCCCTTCTCTGCAATAGTTTTAAACTTTGCTGGGTCCAAGCAGGACAAATCTTTATACAACTGTTTGTGTTGTACAAAGTGTGATTCTAGTGACTGGACTATGCGATCCATTATTAGGTTAAACACATTTACTCGAAAATCAGCTAGAGAATCTGAGGAATTTCTTTCATCATCAATAAGCTCATCTGCCATTCTTTTCTTCTTCCTCTGCCTCTTAACTGGCAATGCTGTTTCCAATGCATCAATTTCCAATGTTTGATTTTCATCCATATTCATCTGTGAAATCCTGTCATTACATTTATTGACAAATTCCAAAGCCTTGCTGTGAACGTTATCAAATGTTCTTGTCTGTTCCTTCATCTTTGTTGTAGCTGAATCTACCAAACTCCATGCAGTAAACATATCTAAACCACTTGTCTGTAGATAACTTGATAATGGGGTTGTAGTTTCAAATATATACAAGTAAGTAAATGCTGTCAATATGGTTTCAAACTTTAGAAGACTTTGAAGTAAAACATTTGCTTCATGTTTTGTTTTTGCATCAAACTTTTCTGAATCTTGTATCATTGATAAGCATGTCAATAGATTTACGAAAGTACTGGCAGCGGCATCATCAAAACGTCCAAATATAGTTGTTGCTGCATTGGATTTTCCTGACCATCTGGTCTCACCAATTAGCTTTAATCGTTTCATTTTTTCTTGTCCTAGATGTTTTCCAACAACTTCTATCCATACAGCCATTCTCTTGTATGATGCTTTCACAAAAGTTGCTATATTCTCGAGAAAATTGAAAAAAGAAACTTCAGGCACACAACATTTTGTTGTTTCAGTTATCACCAAATTCAAGACAAAAATACTTCTTCTTTCCTTTTAATTAGTGATGCTGCAAAAAATGTATCTAAGGTGCCATCATTAACCACACTGATATATTGCTGAGCATTTCTGACATGTGTTGTTGTCGATTCATGTAAAGTCAAGCTCTGGCTAATACGCCTGTAGTCACTAAAGCCATGTACAAAGGGTGATGGATTACAAGTGTTGGGAAACTCAAAGGCTAAGTAGTATGAACAATATAAGCATCTATTTTCTTTGTTATATGTTAGCCATTTTCTTGGGACTGAGTCATTCATAATTTTCCTCTCATACAAGCGAGCATCAAATGGCAGATCATCAAGTGGCTGAAGTGGATGTTCAGCAAAAAACTGTTTTAGCTTTTCTCGTGATGGATATTGGAAGATTCCAGTAATTGATCTTTCATTTTCTTGCGTAGGTTCATTTACAGGATGTGCTTCAGAGACCAAGTAATTTATGCTTGAAGGAATATCTGATTCCCTGTCACTAGTTGAAGCTATGTGTTCAGATGTTGCAACTACAGGCAGTACAGATACCAGAACAAGGAAGCCAGAAGAAAATTGGGCCTGGGTTGATTAGTAATGGATGCACTTGTATTTGTCTCTACATTCAAAGTAGCTCTTCTCTGTTCTTGTAACTCGCATGTCATTGCATCATCACCATGAGCATTGTTTCTTGCTTCTTGATTATTTGTTGCAGAACTGGATATTGATGTGGATTGTGCTTCTGGTATTATAAACTCTGTAATAGGCCTGCATCGCTTGGCTGATTCCTTCCTTTCTGCTTCTTTTTGTTCTTTGCGTTTTAGTGACCCAGATTTATGCTTTTTCGTTTCCATGCTGGTAGGGGTAATATTCCTGAAATAAAAACTTAATTAAGAATAGCCCACATTGGGAAAAATGAATATTGATGATTGCAAGAATAACTTGAAGGAACGCCAGATAAACCCCTACTTGATATAAAATATAAAATAACTTACTTACACTTCAATAGGCTATGTTCATTAGTCAATACTACTGTGGCCTATGCAGCTTCAGAAGAGGAGACAATCCACTGTCCAGTGTTCACACCAGCAAGCAACTGAGACAACTGTTGAAACTTAGAAGTTTGGTCCGACTATAGTAAGACATTAAGAATGGTCCCACGACCAAAGTTAACATGTCCAGTTTGATACCAGTGTAGTGTTACAAGTCGCAACCCTTTGAGTTTACTGATCATGGCTTATCACATCAATATCTTTGACCTCATGATTCACGGTCAAAGGTACCGCTTCTCCTTTTCGGTGACCTCACGACCCTATGTACTGCTTGATATCCTTTCAAGTTGCCGACCATCTCAAATCACGAACTGTAACTTTATCTTTAAATTCACACACTCTTGCTGAAAACGTGGATTTCCAACTATGTCAGACCTGGGTGAACCAGCCCCCCCCCCCCCCCCCCCCCGGCCGCCTTCCACTCCTTTTCACATCCGTTTAACACTGCTTCGTTCCTTCCTACACTGAGTGACTATTTGTTTGTTTCTGTATTGCATTTTTATTTGGTATTGCTCTTTTTAAAAACAATTATATTTTATTAAGTTAGAATACAAATCTCAGGAAAGAAGTTGGAGATTTATTTATCTAATTCATTATAATTTTTAAGGGCCCTTCAGAGATTCACGGGCCCCTTCTTGGCTCTCCGGGCCCCAGACCGATGTACCGGCTGAACCAAGACTACTGCTTGATATCCATTGAAGTTGCCGACCATCTCAAATCACGAATTGTAACTTTATCTTTAAATTCACACACTTTTGCTGAAAACATGGAATTTCCTTAATTATGCCCGACCCGGGCCCCCCGATTCCACATCCTTCCACTACCTCCATTGCTTCGTTCCTTTTCATGCACTGCTTATTTGTGTCCTGTTCTCTTTTTTTTCTTATTCCTTTTTATTACTAAAACAGTTGTCTGTGTTTGTTTCTTTATTGCAGTTTTATTTGATATAGGGGGCCCACTTCATCAGGGGCCCACTTGCCATCGGGTAAGCTGACATCCTGGCCAGTCCGCCACTGGCTCCTAGCTACTAGTCCATACCAGCTTGAAGCCTGCAGACTCAGAATCGAACAAAAGGCCATTGTTCCCCTGACCTGGTGGGCCATTTCCAAAGCTAAGTATAGGCCTTTTAGTGTTAGAGATAGTCTAGTAAGTAGAGTTTTATGCATGAGTAGTGATTGACTGTGTATATAATAAATGTGTTTTGATTTGAAACTTATTAACTGGTGTATTGAATTATTGATCAGCACTTGGCTTTGAACCTCGTGGTGGTGTCATAAAGAAACCTGGCGACTCTAGAGCAAGGTGATTAAACAGAGCAAATTGAGTAAAGCACAACGAGCAACACCAGGGAACGAGGCAGGGGTGTTCCCTCTCCCCATTACTATTTGCCCTAGCTATAGAACAGCTAGCTATGGCACTAAGAGCCTCTAGGAACTGGCGGGGACTGGTTCCCGGGGGGGGGGGGGGGGGGGGGGGGGGGGTGACGGGACATCGTGTCTCGCTACATGCGGATGATTTGCTCCTGTACATTTCAGACCCTGTGGAGGGGATGGGGGAGGTTCTGTGGATCCTGAGGGATTTTGGTAGTTTTTCAGGGTACAAACTGAACATGAGAAAGAGCGAGTTGTTTGTGATCCAGGCCAAGGGGCAGGAGCAGAGTCTGAAAGAGCTGCCGCTCAGGATGGTAGAGAAAAGTTCGCGTTACCTGGGTATACAGGTGGCCAGGAAATGGGATGCCCTGCACAGGCTCAGCCTGACCTGGTTGGTGGAGCAAATGGAAGGGGACTTTAAAAGGCGGGTCATGCTCCAGCTGTTACTGGTAGGGAGGGTGCAGACCATGAAAATGACTGTCCTCCCAGATTTTTGTTTGTCTTTCAGTGCCTCCCTATCTTCATCCCCAAGGCCTTTTTTAAGCGGGTGAGTAGGATCATTTCGGGCTCTGTGTGGGCGAATAAGACCCCGCAAGTAAGGAGATCGCTGTTGGGGGGGGGGGGGTGGTGGGTTGGCACTGCCGAACTTTTGCAACTACTACTGGGCGGCCAATATAGCTATGATTAGGAAGTGGGCGATGGGGATGGGGTGGAGGGGGGGGGGGGTCATGTAAAGGTACTAGTCTGGGAGCTTTGATAACAGCTCCTTTGCCGTTCTCGCCGACCCGTTACTCCACAAATCGGGTTGTGGTGGCGACACTGCGGATCTGGGGACAGTGGAGGAGGTACAAGAAGGTGGAGGGAGCGTCGGTCTGGAGCCCAGGTTTGTACAACCATCGTGTAGGATGGATGGTGGGTTCCAGAGCTGGCAATGGGCAGGCATCAGAAGGATGGGAGATCTGTTCATAGACGGAAGCTTTCCCAGTTTGAAGGCGCTAGATAACAAATTTAATCTGTCGCCAGGAAACGCCTTTAAATATCTGCAGGACGAGCCTTCCTGAAAAAAGATAGCGGCCTTTCTGACGCTGCCACCACTGAGGATACAGGACAGGGTGGTCTTCGGCACCTGGGTGGGTGAGGGGAGGGTGTCGGATATAAACCAGGAACTACAGGAGGCGGAAGAAACCCCGGTGGAGGAGCTCAAGGGCAAGTGGGAGATGGAGCTAGGTGAGGAGTTGGAAGTGGGTCTGTGGGAAGAGGTCCTGGGCAGGGTTAATTCCTCCTCATCATGTTCCAGGCTCAGTCTAATTCAATTTAAGGTGATCCACCGGGCACACATGACGGCAACGAGAATGAGCAAGTTTTTTGGGGTAGAAGACGGTTGTATGAGGTGCAAGGGCAGCCCTGAAAACCATGTCCACATGTTTTGGGCATGCCCAGAGCTTAGAGAGTTCTGGCAAGGGTTCGCGAGGGCAATGCCCAAAGTGCTTAACACACGGGTGGTGCCGAGTCCAGAGATAGCGATCTTTGGAGTGTCAGAAGACCCGGGAGTTCAGGGGGCGAAAGAGACTGACGTCTTGGCCTTTGCCTCCCTAGTAGCCCGGAGATGGATTTTATTAATGTGGTGGGACTCCAAGCCCCCGAGTGTAGAGACTTGGGTTACCGACATGGCTGGGTTTCTCAGCCTCGAGAAAATAAAGTTTGCCTGAAGAGGGTCTACGCTAGGGTTCTCTCGGAGGTGGCAGCCATTCATCGACTTTCTCGGGGAAAATTAAAATGTCAGCAGCAGCAGCAATCCGTGAGGGGGGGAGTGCTTCATTGGGATGGTGTGGGAAGACTGAGTCGTGTGGGATAATGTCTATTTAATTGTTATTGTATGTTCTCTTTTTGCACTATGTTCATGTTTGCTCTCGTTTGTTTTGTTATTATTGTTACTACTGTTTTATTATGAAAAATTCTGCAAAACCTTAATAAAAATGCTTTTAAAAAAGTTATTTTGCAAAGCTGTCTCACTGTCTGCGAAGCAAAGATTATTCCTTCGGTAAGACAATCAAAACCGTACACACTACATTTAACTGTGGTCTTACCAAGACCTAAATATATTCTTCATGTTTTCCTCATACTCTAAAACCATTATAATAAACATAATATTTACTCTCTTTAATGTTTGCTGTATCTATTTGTTAACATTGTCATTTGTGTACAAGAACACACAGATCCCTCATAAAACCGAAATAAGCAAATGCCCCGAGCAGAAAGTGGTTAACAATAAAATGGGGCAGCACGGTGGCGCAGTAGTTAGCACTGCTGTCTCACGGCGCCGAGGTCCCAGGTTTGATTCCGGCGGCTCTAGGTCCCTGTCCATGTGAAGTTTGCATATTCTCCCCGTGTTTGCGTGCGCTTCGCCTCCGCAACCCAAACATGAGCTGGCTAGGTGGACTGGCCACGCTAAATTGCCCCTTAATTGGAAACAAATGAATTGGGGGGTACTCTAAATTTACTTTTAAAAAACAATACAATGAGTGCATTGCAGCCTAACCTGGACAAGGGCTGAGCAAAGTGTGAAGATCCCCACAGCAAGAAGGTTGTCCTGAAGCCACATCTTGACTTTTTCATAGCAGGCCTGTTAAAAAGAGGATACAACTACGTGTTACTCTCAGACTCCAGTGAGGTGTTATATTAGCTGGTGTGGTCTGCTACCTCTGTGGGTTCAATCTGTGCCTGCACCAACCCCAATTGATCTGAACCAGTCAGAACCATTGAGCAGGGTTAAGGGAGGTGATGAAAATGAGCACTTGATCACATACCTGCAACTCTCTCCGAAAGAGCTAGCGTATGCTGAACAGACTCCTCAGTCTCTATGATTCTATACCCTTAATAAACAGCAGCATTCATCTCAATGTTGTGTGAGGGCCAGCTTCTTTCTCCACACAGACACATACAATTAAATCAGCTCTCACTCATATGAATAATGATCAATTTAGCAGTGCTAACCACTCCGCTACCGTGCTGCCCCATCAGCTGGGAACCTAATCCCAGTGACAGCTTTACTTCCTTAGTTTCATGTTCAGAATAGGAAGGGAGAAACATTTCTTAAACTTTGGGTACAGCATCTGTCAGTCCATTACTTACTGTTATCTTGCTGACAGCAACTTCCATTTACGTAGAGCCACTAACATGGTAAAACATACCGGGACACTTTGCAGAAGTATTTCCAATTTGATGCCGAACCACGTTAGGAGATTTCATATCAGGTTTTTCAGTGGTGTTTTAAAGGAGAGAGACAGAGAGAGATTGAGGGAGAGCTTAAGCCCAGACAGCTGAAGGAAGGGATTCAAATTAGGAAGGCACAAGAGGCCATATGGTGATTCTCCCTTTAAGGGCAACACAGCAGAGTAAGGGTCACCTGGCTTGGAGGACCAATTGAGACATGAGTGGGTAATCACCCCAGGTGTGCAGCCCTCAGGCAGTAGACATTTTAGGGAGCTCTCTTGGCCTGGGGATATGTAGGGAGCTCGGTGCAGCCATGGGCTGCTGTTTTCTTATGAATAAATCCTCTTTGTTCAAAAATGACGGCTGTGAAAGTCCATCGTTACAGGCCAGAATCGGAGGCGGGGTCTACTTGCCTCTCGACCAATTGGTGAGCAGTCACATGACTAGTCCCAGCCAATCGGACGAGAGGCACATGACCAGCCAGAGCCAATGGGAAACCCATGCTCTGCACCAATGACAGTACTCACATTCATACCACCACACTTTACCCAAGTTTGAAAATGTATATTGGACCAATTGGATTTGAAACTGACAAGTTAAATTACATGTTTGAAGCTGATTGCTGAGTGCATTAGGAAGTAGTGGATGCTTCAAGCTAATTAGCTAGCAATCATGTTATATTGAGCGTTTATTCACTGCTCCTTCATTCATTATTTATCTTTCCATATTTTCCTTCAGAATTTGTTCATCATTCAGCTTTTTTATTTTACTGTGATATAGTACAATTTCACAAAAATGTAATCTGAAACATTCAACACTGAACCAAAAAAATGGAGATATTAAAAGGGGTGACTAAAAGCTTGGTCAAAGAGTTGGGTTTTAAAGAAGGACTCAAAGGAGTGAGAGAGAATGAGAGAGGTGAAGGGGAAGTTGTTTCAGGGAACACACTCCAGAGTGTGGGATCTGGTTGGTAATAGCAAGCAGAAGGAAGTGGGGTGGCCACAAATGGCCAGATTTTTTCTTGATGGGGAAGTGACACAGGAGGAGGGCTCATGAAGATATTTAAACACAAGAATGAGAATTTTTAAAGTGGAGGTACCACTGGACTGGAATCCAAATCGTCAAATCGTGAAGGATGAACGGGACTTGATGTGGGATAGGGTACAGG
Organism: Scyliorhinus canicula; assembly: GCF_902713615.1. Classification (NCBI taxonomy): domain Eukaryota; kingdom Metazoa; phylum Chordata; class Chondrichthyes; order Carcharhiniformes; family Scyliorhinidae; genus Scyliorhinus; species Scyliorhinus canicula. Next base: position 103,508,027 of record NC_052154.1, read on the forward strand.
CAACACAATGTGGAATATATGGGGCCCAAAGACACTGGCTTTGGTCTTCCAAATGTTAAGTTAGAGTTAATTACAGCTCGTCCAGATAAATGGTTGAAAGTTTGCCATTGTCACAGTCACATAGGATGTCATTTGTATTTCCTAATGAGCAGAGTTGGAGTTCTGGGGAAAATGGGCCCAATTGTAGGAGGTGACAATTTGGAGAATAGGGAGGTTGACGGTGGGGTGGTAGGATGCAAAGGCGAGAGTTCAAGGGTTGGTTATTTGAGGAATGGTGATGATGCAGGTTTTGAAAAAGTGAGTGACTGTACTTTATGTGGGGAAAGTGATCACAATATCAATGGAATGGGACTCAGTAATGTCAAGTCCGTAGTCAGCTGGTTAGTGAAGAAACCAAGAGCGATGAATATAGCAGAACAAGTAACAGAAGTTATGGGAAAAGACCGGGGAAGGGTGTGATGGAGCAATGTATTTCTTCAGGATGGCATAATGGCAGGAGAAAAAGGGTATGCAGCTATCAGGAAAAATAGAATCCCGAAGGGTAAAGGTAATAACCAATCACTACCAGATGTAGCAAGAGATAGTTAAAGGGAGCTGAAAGAATAAATAGGTGGACAAATTAGAGAATGAGTAAAAATCATTGCATAATAATCATGGGGGATTTCAAGCCTTATCTAGATAGGCATTGGACCAAAGAGGTAGGTAAAGGGGATAACAAAATGGAGTTCTTATGCTCTTTTTTTAATATATAATTGAAACTGAAAATTCTGAATAAACTTAGCAGGTCCAGCAGCAACTATGGAGAGATAAACAGAGTTAATGTTTCAAGGCTAATATGACTCTTCTTCAGAACTCTATTTTACATATTGGGATAGAAATCTCAACTAGGGAAGATTCACAATTGGATCTGGTAATGGAGAATGAACCAGAACATAGGAAACCAGAACAGAGGAAATATCTAGGCAATAGTGATCATAATACCATATGCTTTAAGGTGATGGTAGAGAAGAACAAAGCAGGAGTAACATCAAGTTAATAGATTGGAGAAAAGCAGATTGAGGTATTGAGAGCAGAATTTGAGAACATAAAATGGGCAACTGGGAAACAAAATGTAGAAAACAATGGGAAAAATTTAAAACTGTGTTCAACTGAGTGCAGGAAAAATGTACCCTGCTAAAAGGACAAAATAAAAACTAGTGAAAATTCATGTATACATGAATATTTAAGAGTACAATAGAGGATTAGAAAATTAAACACAGACAGCTGAGGAGAGTGAGAGGAGATTGGGAGAGAAGTAAAAAAAAATAGGAAGATGAAGGGAAATAAAATAAATTATCAAGGAAGGTAAAACAAAATAGTAAAATATTTATAAAAGCAAATTACTGCGGATGCTGGAATCTGAAACGAAAGGAAAAATGCTGGAAAATCTCAGCAAGTCTGGCAGCATCTGTAGGGAGAGAAAAGAGCTAACGTTTCGAGTCCGATGACTCTTTGTCAATGCTAGCAGACAGAAAGAGTGGGAAATATTTATACTGTGGAGTAGGAATGAAAGATGAGTCATAGCCACAGAAACCAAGGGAAACTTGGTGCTAATGGCCACAGATACCAAGGGGAAAGAGTGCTAATGGCAGTCCCCAGAGAGGACAAAAGATGTGAAAGGTCAAACAGCAGGGAAACTAACATCAGAGGATGAACTGTAGGTGTGGGGAGAGGGGGAGGAGGAAGCAAAGAGGAGAAAGGTGCAGGAAAGGTGCAGAAAAGAAAGAAATGGTAAAGGACAGTTAAAATGAAATGAAAACAAATGGGTCGAGGTGGGGCTGATCATCTGAAGTTGTTGAATTCGATGTTCAGGCCGGAAGGCTGTAGTGTGCCTAACTGGAAGATGAGATGTTGTTCCTCCAGTTTGCGTTGCGCTTCACTGGAACATTGCAGCAGGCCAAGAACAGACATGTGGGCATGGGAGCAGGGTCTTTTGTTAAAATGGCAAGCAACAGGAAGGTCAGGATCCTGAATGCGAACAGACCGAAGATGCTCAGCAAAGCGATCACCCAGTCTGCGTTTGGTCTCTCCCACATTGGGAGCAGCGAATGCAATAGACCAGATTGAAAGAGGTGCAAGTGAAACGCTGCTTAACCTGGAATGAGTGTTTTAGGCCTGGAATGTTAAGATTGGAAGAGGTAAAGGGGCAGGTGTTACACCTTCTGCGATTGCATGGGAAGGTGCCATGGATGGTGGGAGAGGTACTGGGTATGGTGGAGGAGTGGACTAGATTGTCTCGGAGGGAACGGTCTCTGCGGAATGCGGACAGAGGGAGTGAAGGGAAGATGTGTTTGGTGGTGGCATCACGCTGGAGTTGGCGAAAATGGCGGAGGATTATGCTTTGCATATGGAGGCTGGTGGGATGAAATGTGAGAACGAAGGGGACTCTATCCTTGTTCTGGGAGGGAGTGGAGGGGGCGAGAGTAGTGGCGCGGGAGATGGACTGCACACTGTTGAGGGCCCTGTCCACAACTGTAGGTGGGAAATCACGGTCGAGGAAGAAAATATTTATAGTCACATCAATACAAAAAAGAAGGTTGTGATGGAAATGGGACCATTAAGGAATAGGCAGGATTAAGTACAGGTAACAATAGAAAGATGGCAGGTATTATTACTCGTATTTAAAAATTCATTAGAAAAAGGTATAGTTCCAGAGGACAGGTGGATATTCAATATAATTCCTATATTTGAGAAAAGGGACAGAATATGTCCATAGATTCAGAGTTAATCAGCTTCATATCAGAGTCAGAGGCAGGAAAAATAAAGTGACCCTTACTATAGGAGAGAATAGAAGAACATCTCAATATGAGAAATATAATAATGAATAGTTAGCATGGATTTCGAAGGAGAATATCTTGCTTGACCAACCTGATTGATTTTTTTCAGGGACAGAGAGTAGATAATGGTCATAAATTAGATGTAATTTATCTGGATTTACAATAGGTCTTTGATAAGGTTCCCCAGATAGAAGAAGAAGAAATTGCTTATTGTCACAAGTAGGCTTCAAATGAAATTACTGTGAAAAACCCCTAGTTGCCACATTCCGGCGCCTGTTCTGGGAGGCTGGTACGGGAAAGATTAATAAGGTCAGAGAATGTGGAGTCAGGGCACGAGTGACAGAATGAATTGCTAGTTGGCTTCAGAGAGTGAGTAAAGAGTAGTTATTCAGAAGATGGTGTTCCAACAAGGATCACTGCTGGGACCACCACTACTCACGAGTTGGACTTTTAGAATCCAAAATACAGGGCGGAATTTACCAGCTGTTCACTCTGGTAGAATCTTCCTGTCCCACCGTTGGCGCACCCCTGTCTCGGGTTTCCCAGCAACGAGGGATACATTCAACCGGAAATCCCGTTAACAACAGCGAGAACAGAAAATCCCGCAGGCGGGCCGCCTCCGGTGCTGAGAAAAAACACGAGGCAGGTTGCTCAGTAAATCCTGCCCACAATTTCAAAATTTGCGAATGTCACCAACTTGGGGGATGGGTGGGGATAGGGACCAAATTTGGAGGTGGGGGTGAGGCGGATATTGATAAACTTGCAGAATGAGCAAATAATTGGCAAATGTGGATAAATGTGAGGAAGTACATTGTGGTAAGAAGATTAGGGAAGTCATTTATTCCTTGTAAGGTGTGAAAGTTGAGATGGGGTGGAAAAACAAAGAGTTCCCTGAGAAAGTGAAGGGGAGATTTACAAGGATGACATGAGAAATATGTGGGTTTACATATTAGGAAAGGATTGACAGACTGGTTCTCTTGTCTTTTGAAGAAAGGAGGCTGAGGGGGTGACCTCATTCATTGAGGTCTTTAGAGTTCTGAAAGGTTTTCATGGAGGGGATACCGGGAGGATGTTTCCTCTTGTGGGGAAGAGAATAACTAGAGAGCAGCGATATATCATAGTCAACAAGAAATTCAATAGAGAATTCTGAAGAAACCTCTTCACTGGAGAACTTAATCCGCAGAGAGTTGAAGTGAACAGTATAAATACAGTTATGGGGAAACCAGACAAGCTTATGAGAGGGAAGAGAGTAGAAAAGGTGGGAGGAGACCCTAGTGACACATTAACATTGGTGTAGATTGGTTGGGTGGAATGGCCGGTTTCTGTGGGATTTTGATTTAATGCTATATGTAACTCTGATGAGGACTATACACAGCCAATTTAGTTTTCTGCAGGAGCTAATGTTTTAATGACTTATGGCACAGTTAACATCAGTGTTCAGTAGGATTAATCTGGTCAGAGCACCAACCAACTGTACATGAATAACCCATGTTACAGGATCAGTATCAGTGAGATCTCAAACACTTTTGTGATGACATTTTTTTCACATATAACCATGTTCTACCATCTGGAGTCTGCCAGCCCCATCCATCATTCTCTCCAAAATGTGCTGACTCTTCCATGGTGTACAATTCCATAGGCATTAGGCAGCTTCCTGCAAATGGTCATTTGTTGTGTGTGAGCCTGGTCATTGATCCGCAGGCTGTATGACTGTGGGCTGCACCAGCTGAACAACTGTTGATTATTGGCTGACCAGCCCCAGGGTGGGGAGACTGTAACTGAAATAGGGCAAGTCGCTACCATCTAGTTCAACCTCTTGCATCCCTTACCACCTGGGGCATCCGAGAGCCATGCCCAACACAGAACTCACCGGCAACAGTGCTCTGGGTACTTACATCTTTCCACCACGTATCTGGAGAATGCAGGCCACAGCTCACACTGTATTCCCGACAGCAGGAGTCTGGCGCTCCAGTGGTGTTGAAGGCCTCAAACCAGTCGGTATAGTTTGAAACTCCGCAGCACCTGAACTGAAAGAGCCAATGTAAAGGACATCAGGGTAATCCATTAGACAGCATTAACCTTTCATCAACCTCATCCATTTCCATCCTTTACATAAACATGGACTGCGCGATCTCAAGGGCTTCTTTCAGTGTAGGTCTATATGACGTATGCCTCTGAGCTTAGCCCTACCCTGTATTTCTTTCCCAGTCTACATTTAATTTCCTGGACGATTTAATGACCCAATACCTAAAAAGTCACTTACATCCATCTTTCCAATCACCATCTTATTACCTGTATGACAGTCAGTGAATGGAGGGGGGAGGTGATCGTTTTAATTCAGAAAGTGAAGGATGGAACTGGAACCAATATTTATTCATTCTTCCATTGATTTGGAGTGAAACATTATACGCACAGCCTTTCCAACTCAATTACGCGCGCGCATCCCTTCCAACCCAACCATAAGCAGTTTCAATAAGTGTTTTTTTTAATACTCTTTTGAGTATAACCAGTTAAACTAAGTTAAACAAGCCGAGGGACAAATCAAAGGAGCAACCCCTCAAAGGGACAACACTGCATCAAACAAAACAAATCACAAAGGAAAAACTTGAACCATTAAATCAAAATGTGATTAACAGGGTCAAAAAACACCCCAGTTCCCATGGTGCCTACCAGGCATGGAAGGATCATGCCATCCCTACAGTGCAGAGGGAGCACATTCGGCCCATCAAGTCTGCACCAAACCTTCGAAATAGCACCTACTTAGGTCCAATCCCCTGCCCTATTCCTGCAACTACATCCTAAGGGGTAATTTAGCACGACCAAACCACCTAACCTGCACATTTTTGGACCGTGAGAGGAAACCGAAGCATGCGGAGGAAACCCACGCAGGCAGAGGGAGAAAGTGCAAACTCCACACAGACACCCGAGGTCCGAATTGAAGCAGGGTCCCCAGTGGTGTGGGGCAGCAGTGCTGATCATTTAATGGTGCCAGTTACTGCCTACTTCCACTCCAGGAACACACAGCCCCAAAGACAATCACTGTAGAGGGACAACCCCCTCAGCAGCCCACTGCCTGGACCTGTGGATGACAAACTTATCTGGGGCAGGTTCACAAAAACATCCTCTTTCGTTGCCCCTCATGAGTGTTTATATGTGCTCGAGTGACCTCCCAGTTAATGCCCTTCATCTACATCCAATTAAACACAATTAATAGACAATAACAGTGATTGCCTTTACAAGAGCTGGAGGAGTGAATCTGAGTGAATTGGATAGTTGAGAGACTGAAACATCAAGTGCAGCACAGGTTAAAATGGAAACCAATCGGGGCAGCACAGTGGCGCTAAAGCACCGAGGTCCCAGGTTCGATCCCGGCTCTGGGTCACTGTCCGTGTGGAGTTTGCACATTCTTGCTGTGTTTGCATGGATTTCGCCCCCACAACCCAAAAAGATGTACATGGTAAGGGCAGCACGGTGGCCTAGTGGTTAGCACAACCGCCTCACGGCGCTGAGGTCCCAGGTTCGATCCCGGCTCTGGGTCACTGTCCGTGTGGAGTTTGCACATTCTCCCTGTGTCTGCGTGGGTTTCGCCCCCACAACCCAAAAATGTGCAGAGTAGGTGGATTGGCCACGCTAAATTGCCCCTTAATTGGAAAAAATAATTGGGTAATCTAAATTTATAAAAAAAAAATGTACATGGTAGGTGGATTGGCCATGCTAAATTGCCCCTTAATTGGAAAATATTATTTGGATACTCGAAATTTATCTATTTTTAAAATGGAAACCAATCAAGCACTTTAGAGCCTTCACAGGCACTTGTGATGCCCATGGAAATGACTCAATTCAGTGAAGTATTCTTGTCTCTGGGTTAGAAGGATGTGGGTTCAAGTCCCACTCCAGGAATTGAGCAAATAAATGTAGGCTGATTCTTCATTGCAGTACTGAGGGAATGCTGTACTGTTGAAGATGCCAGAGTCGCTGGTTGGTGCTGCGTGTGTCCGACGGGGTGTGAACGGCGCCGGCGGGACTCGGGTTTTTTATGACGGCCGCTCGTGTCCCAGCGCAGGGTGGTGCGGTGCGATTCGTGCCTGTCGCGGGGATTCTCCGGCCCGGCCCCTGGCTGAGAGAATCCCGCTCCAGGTGTTTCTTTGTGCTGTGAACACTGGGAAACAAGCGGCTAAATGTGCTCGCTATGGGACTTTGTTCCCAATTAGCTGAATCAACCCCATGTGACAAGGTTATTCCGGAGTTGAAGAGTTGAAAACTGAAGTCTATCATTACCTCTCTGCAGTTGGGGCTTAGAGAAGCCCTGGAGCAGTTGTCAGCTCAGTGAAGCTAAAGTGAATCTATCCGCTCCATCAAGTGGCAACTGGGGCAAAGAGAAGCCAGTGGTGACCAGTGGTTGTCTGCTCAGTGCAGTTAAGACAGCTGGGAAAGCGTAAATGCTGGGGTGCAGCCTGACCAACCCAGTGGAACGCAATCTTGGATGAAATGACTCGATAACTGGGATATGAGCAGCTATCGCGTCAGTGTGGCCTGCAGTCTGGTTGCCTGACAATACAGTGCTAGAGGGCCTCCAGGCTGAGTTGGAGTTGATGATGAGAGAAATGATAGGCTATATCCATGACCACCCGCGAGAAGGCCTTTGGACCTACGTTGTCTCTTTCCTGAAGGTTCTGGGAAATAAGCCATTGTAGCAGCAAGTGATCTGTTTGAAGCTGAGGTGCTAGAGTTGGTACGCTATTTGAAGTCTCTGTTGTCCTTTTTGAGGAGGTCAGCTGTGTTTACTGTGGAAGAGCAGCATTTTGGATCTTCATCCCACCGAACCCATCAATGGGATGCCTTGTACATCATGGGTTGACCATGAAGAATTGTTCAGCGAGAAGAAAAAGCTTGATTCCACAGAGATTCCCATTGCTAGATCGTTGATACAGACTATTAGCTTCGCTGAAAGTAACTTGATGTCCACAGTTTAGTCTCATGTGAAATTCTTCTTCCCGCTAAAGCTGACCTACAATGCAGGAGCCATGGCCAAATTTCCACGGCTGAAGAGTTCTTTTCAGGAGTTTAGTCTTGATGCTACTCTGGAGATTTATTCCATTGCTGAAAATAGTGTTTTCTTATCATCTGATTTTGGTCCAGTCTTCCCATTGTCCTTGGTGAAGCAGCATCATATTGAAGGAAATGTGGGAATCTTAGTCGGGATTCTATGGTCTCGCTGAAAGTGATCGTTGTCATAATATCCACTCATGTATATCATGAGATGCAGACAGGCAGTGATTGACACACAGGATAACCAATGAACACACACGACACAGAATAACCAATCACCAGACAGGACACCACCAATATAAAGCCCACAGGGCATTAAGGCTCTCCCTCTCTCACAGGACACGGCTAGGGAGATAGTCGCAGTGCACAGGCCAATGAACATCATCACTATGTGATAGAGAGCTAGTCTGGTCAAGCCAGTAGGAGGTTATCAGTTAGGTTAATAGAGTGTCAACCCACAGCAGATTATGTACAGCAATCAACAGGTTCAATAAAACAGTGTTGGACCATCTCCTGTGTCGGAATCCTGTTTCGCGTTTTACTGCATGCAGTTGCAGTCGATGTTAGACCAACACAGATAACATAGAATTTACAGTGCAGAAGGAGGCCATTCGGCCCATCGAGTCTGCACCGGCTCTTGGAAAGAGCACCCTACCCTCTATCCAAGCTCAACACCTCCACCCTATCCCCATTACCCAGTAACCCCACCCAACACTAAGGGCAATTTTTGGACACTAAGGGCAATTTATCATGGCCAATCCACCTAACCCGCACATCTTTGGATTGTGGGAGGAAACCGGATCACCCGGAGGAAACCCACGCACACACGGGGAGGATGTGCAGACTCCGCACAGACAGTGACCCAAGCCGGAATCGAACCTGGGACCCTGGAGCTGTGAAGCGATTGTGCTATCCACAAGGCTACCGTGCTGCCCATTGTACCATACATGTACCATAACACATCATGGTACCAGAGAGCTATTAACTCGAACAAACCTACCTCGAGTGAATCTGCAATGACCAGAACGCAACCATCCAGCGGCATGGAAAAGATCCAACCTCCTCCACAACTCCGGATCTCCGGCAACCTCAGGGCCAACTGGAAAGTCTTCAAACAGAAGTTCCTCCTGTATATCGAGGCCTCCGACCTCGAGGCAGCATTGGATTCCTGAAAGATCGCGCTGTTCCTGTCGACTGCGGGGAACCACACCATCCACATCTATAACTCGCTCACGTTTGCCAATGGCGAAGATAAGACGAAGTTCAAGACGGTTCTGCTGAAATTCGACAACCACTGTGACATTGAGGTAAATGAGAGCTTTGAACGGTACATCTTCCAACCGAGGCTTCAGGGTAAGGATGAACCTTTTCAGTCCTTCTTGACCCATCTCCGCATCCTAGCGCCGTCATGTAATTATGACTCGATGGCTGATTCCATGATCCGGGATCAGATTGTTTTCGGGGTCCAGTCCGACTCCCTGCGGGAGCAGCTCCTCAAAATCAAACAGTTTACCCTCTCCGTCGCCATCGAAACGTGCGTTGTCCATGAGCATGCCAGGAATCATTACTCCCGCATCAGGGCGGCAGAAAATGCAAAACTAGTCTCCCACGAGGCATAAAGGGTGCAGGCCATTGCAAAAATGCAAAGTCTGAGCATCGAGGAGAGTGGCTGTTTCGCGCGCTTTTCCCGGATCCCTACGCATGCGCGCCATGACCGGACGGACGACGAGGCTGAAGACCCCGATGCGCATGTGCGAACGTCAGCTGACCGCACTGCACATGCGCGATGGCGCACGGAATGTGCTGACGTCAGCGTCATGACGTGTCCAAATTGTGGCCTCGCCCATTTAAAGCGGCAATGTCCAGCCAAAGGAAGGCGACGTCTACAGTGTGGAAAGCCTGGGCATTACGTGGCCTTATGCAGGTCTGCTCCACCGACCAACAGCCAGCGATCCCAGCTGCAGCGCAGACGTGTCCGCTGCATACAACAAGGCATGCAGGATTCAGATCCCGACAGCCCAACGGACCCAGATGCTGACTGCCTCGAGTCTCCATACCGGGTGGGCATAATCACCACATGCGAGCTGGCCTCCACCCTGCCTGCAAACCGCCTTTCAATCCTCACTGTGGATCCTGACGACGAGTGGTGTGCTGTCGTCACAGTTATCCAGTCTCGCATCCGATTTAAATTGGACACTGGCGCATCTGCAAACCTCATATCACAGTCGGACCTCGACAGCATCCGAGACCAACCTAGCATTCTTCCACCAGCCTGCCAGCTCCTTGACTACAATGGCAATGCCATAGCTGCCAGTGGATCGTGTCAGCTAGGTGTATCTCACAAGGCAATCAAAGTGACATTACGATTTGAGATCGTCCGGCCTGACAAGGCATCCCTGCTCAGTGCTCGCGCTTGCAAACTCCTAAATCTGGTCCAGCTCGTCCATGCCATGTCCTCGACACCGGCGACTGCCTCGCCCAATGTGAATCTCCAGGCTGAGATAGACGACATTCTCATGCAATACCACAACCTGTTTGATGGAATGGGCACGCTCCCATATCGCTACAAGATATTGCTCAAACCGAATGCCATCACAGTCATCCATGCACCACGCAGGGTGCCGGCCCCTCTCAAGGATTGTCTGAAAACGCAGCTACGAGAGCTCCAAGACCAGAGTATCATCTCAAATGTCACGGAACCAACAGACTGGGTCAGCTCCATGGTCTGCATCAAGAAGCCCTCTGGTGAACTCCACATTTGCATTGATCCCAAAGACCTGAATCGCAACATAATGCGAAAGCATTACCCGATCCCAAAGCGTGAAGAGTTAACCTCTGAGATGGCTCATGCCAAATTCTTTACCAAGCTGGACGCCTCCCGTGGGTTCTGGCAGATACAGCTGGGTGAGTCCAGTCGGAAGCTGTGCACGTTTAACACTCTGTTCGGCAGGTATTGCTACAACCGCATGCCTTTTGGTATCATCTCAGCTTCCGAAGTATTTCATCGCATAATGGAGCAAATGATGGAGGGCACCGAGGGGGTGTGAGTCTATGTGGACGACGTGATCATCTGGTCCACGACGCCCCAGGATCACATCGCTTGCCTCAAACACGTTTTCCAGAGAATACATGAAAACAGCCTCCAACTCAATAGGGCCAAATGCTCATTTGGTAGGTCCGCTATCAAGTTTCTGGATGACCACATTTCACAGCAGGTTGTGCAACCTGACGCTGACAAGGTGCTGGCAATCAATGCCGTGAAGACCCCAGAGGACAAAAAGGCGGTCCTCCATTTCCTCAGGATGGTGAATTTTCACAAGAAATTCATTCCTAACATGGTATCCCACACCACAGCCCTCCGGCATCTCGTAAAAAAGTCGACAGTGTTCCAGTGGCTTCCCGCACATCAGGTGGAGTGGCTTGAGCTGAAGCTCATCACAGCCCCAGTACTGGCATTCTTTAACCGAATCAAGGATACCAAGATATCCACAGACGCATGCCAGAACGGCATTGGGGCGGTGCTCCTCCAGCGAGATGACTCCTTGTCCTGCGCTCCAGTGGCATACGCCTCCAGGGTCATGACTCCGACCGAACAACGGTATGCCCAGATCGAAAAGGAGTGCTTGGGTCTGCTGACAGGAATAGTCAAGTTTCATGACTATGTATACGGCCTGCCAAAGTTCATGGTGGAAACAAGACCACAGGCCTTTAGTCCACATAATCCGAAAGGATTTAAATGACATGACACCTCAGCTACAGCAAATTCTTCTTCTTCTCCGCCGATATGACTTCGAACTCGTCTACACACTGGGTAAGTAGCTGATAGTCGTGGATGTCCTATCCAGATCCATCACCACGCCGTGTGAACAGGGTGACTTCATTCGCCACATTGAAGCACAGGTGCAGCTGTATGCCAGCAACCTCCCAGCCACTGATGAACGAGTTATAGAAACACGCGAAGAAACTGCCATAGATCCCCTACTGCAGCGCGTGATGAAGCACCTCGCCCATGGCTGGCAAAAGGGTCAGTGTCCCCAGTTCTTCATCGTTAAGGACGAGCTGACGGTTGTTATGGGGATCCTTCTTAAACTAGATAGAATCATCATTCCCCAAAGCATGCAAAACATGGTGCTCAGACAGACCCATGAGGGTCACCTGGGGGTCGAGAAATGTTGATGCAGAGCTCGGCACGCAGTTTACTGGCCTGGCATCAGCCAGGGCATTGCCAACACAGTCCTCAAATGCACAATGTGCCAGAAGTTTCAATCAGCTCAGCCCAAGGAAACGCTGCAACAGCACAAGATCGTGACCTCTCCATGGTCCAAGGTGGGGATAGAACTCTTTCGCGCCAATGGGCGTGATTACGTACTCCTGGTTGACTACTTCGCCAGCTACCTGGAAGTGGTGAAACTGTCGGACCTCATGTCCAAGTCCGTCATCAAAGCCTGCAAAGAGACGTTTGCCAGGCATGGGATACTACTTACGGTAATGAGTGACAACGGTCCATGTTTCTACAGCCAAGAGTGGTCCGACTGCACGATCCTATCACTTTAGTCACATCACATCCAGTCCCCATTACCCGCAATCAAATGGGAAGGCCGAGAAAGGGGTCCATATTGTCAAGCGGTTGCTGTGCAAGGCTGCAGATTCAGTCTCGGATTTCAACCTGGCGCTATTGACATACAGGACAACCCCTCTGTCGACTGGTTTGTCTCCAGCACAGTTGCTCATGAACCGCAACCTGAGGACGACTGTTCCAGCCATCCATGGTCCAGACCCTGACCACCTCACGGTGCTGCAAAAGGTGCAGTGATCCAGGGACCAGCAAAAGATCACGTATGATGCTCATGCCACGGATCTGCCTGCGCTGGCTCCAGTTGTTTGCGTTCAGCTGCCTGAGGGAGGTTGGTCAGCCCCAGCTGTTGTCATCAGACAGGCTGCTCCCAGGTCTTTCGTTGTCCAAATGGCTGATGGCTTCATATTACGGCGCAACAGGAGGGCGCTGCGTAAAGTTCCCTGCCCATCACCCGACCGCACTTCTCCGCATGTCATCATGCCTCCTCCGGACGTCTTGCACCACGAGGCCACCGATCTGGCAGCGATCCCACCTGTCCATGAGGCCACCGAGATGGCAGCCATCCCGCCTGTCCAGGTGCCGGCATCCCGCCCTCCACCTCTGCGGCAATCAACAAGAATTCTTCGCCCACCACAAAGACTGAATCTATAGACTTAAATCTTGTAAATTTTGTTCAGTTTGCTCTGTATCTGCATGATAGACACCTTCACATGTACATATGTTCATTCATTCCCCATTTGTACATAGTTATGCATGCATATCCAGCCACGTTCCAAAATTTATTTTAAAAGGGGGAGATGTCATAATATCCACTCATGTATATCATGAGATGCAGACAGGCAGTGATTGACACACAGGATAACCAATGAACACACACGACACAGAAAAACCAATCACCAGACAGGACACCACCACTATAAAGCCCACAGGGCATTAAGGCTCTCCCTCTCTCACAGGACATGGCTGGGGAGATAGTCACAGTGCACAGGCCAATGAACATCATCACCATGTGATAGAGCGCTAGTCTGGTCAAGCCAGTAGGAGGTTATCAGTTAGGTTAATAGTGTCAACCCACAGCAGATTATGTACAGCAAACAACAGGTTCAATAAAACAGTGTTGGACCATCTCCTGTGTCGGAAGCCTGTTTCTCGCTTTACTGCATCCAGTTGCAGTCGATGTTAGACCAACACAGATTACACATCAATCGTCAATGTTTTTTTTCATTCTCAATGCAGCAATTAATGATACGACTGTGAAATACTTTGTTGGAATTTGAAGCTTTGGCTTCTCAGGCTTTTGTCCAGTGTGTTATGAAGGAACAGGAGATCTCTGAACGAGTCCGAATCCATCCTCATCCCGTTCACAAGAGAGCAAGTGTTGATGTCCTTCAGTCTTCCCTTTTGGATCAGTTTTACTTTGAGAGGTTTCATGGTCCTTTTAAAATTCAGCTGTCCTGAAGATGACACTCCAATCACCAGCAGTTCTGGAAAACGTGTCATTTTACCAGTGTTCATGTGCTGAAGGGATCAGAGGAACACCCACATCTTAGAGAGTGGAGAACACTGTGGGAGATTGCATCCCTTATGATAATGACTTGTGGGTTGAGGCAGAGTAGGAGTTAGGTAGAATCAGTGTCACTAAAAGGAAGTTATGGAAATGTCTTGTAAATAGTTAAAGAAATTTGGGCACAATTCAGCGGACCAAAGTTAAAGCCTGGCTTTGGCCGCGTTTGGCAGGGTGTTTTGCAACGGCTACGTTGGCGAGATTGCTGCTGAATACAACAGCATTTAGTGTCAAAAATGAGGCCCCTTGAGATTCTCAACATTATTGGTTCCCACGCCGTCTGATTTATCTCAATTCATGCCTCAGCTTCTCGCCACTAACTAGGGGGAATTGCTTTTCAAGTGAACCCCTGGACAATGTGGATCATTTCCCATATCTCGGGAGCCACCCCTCAGCATGAGCAGATATTGACTCTGAAATCCAGCATCGACTCCAATGTGCCAATGCAGTCTTCGGATGCCTGAGGAACAGTGTTCGAAGGCGGAGATGTCAAACCCAGCACCAAGATCCTGGACTACAGAGCAGCCGTGGTCTCCGCCCTCCTGTCTGCATCAGAAACATGGACAAATCCATGGTGAGCTATCACCAACATTGCCTCCACAAAACCTTGCAAATCCACTGGCAGGATAGGCGTACCAGTATGAGCAACCTCTCCCAAGCCAATATCCCCATCCCCAGTATCAAGGCACTAGCCATGCTTGACCAGCTGGGAAAGGTGGGCAACATTGCCCACATGCCCGACACAAGACTCCTCGTCTACAGGTGCTCTTCTCCGAGCTCCGCAATGGCAAGCGATCATGAGGAGGGCAGAGGAAATGCTACAAGGACACTCTGAAAGTCTCCTTAAATAAATGCAACATCCCCTTCAGCACGTGGGAATCGGTTGCCTTAGAACGCACAATCTGGAGAAAAAGCATCTGCAAAGGTTGGCGACCGCAATGGAAAACCTGAGGTGGTGTCCAGGGCAATCTGTGACGACCATGTCTGAGGGCCTCGACTTCATGTCATAATCACTGAGGGACATGTCCCAGACACAGGTGGACATTGCCAAGGAACTGCAGAGCATGACGCAGTCACAGAGGACCATCACTGAGGGTGTCGACACCATGATGCAGACAATGGGGGACCTACACAACTGGAAGTGCCAAATGACTGAGGCTCTGGAGCTAACTCCAGCTGCCTCTCTGCCCCATGGGACCATCAGGAAGGAGGAAAGGCTGGAGACCAACCCGGGGTCTGCTAACCACGAGACTACATCGGTCTCCAGTTCTTCCAAATCACCCCTTTCGACACTGGCGCATCTCAAGGGCAGTGGACAGAACAGAGTGGCACGGCAACACCAGTCTAAGTCGACCGGGGCACCCCATCTCCTGGCCCTCCAGAGGGAGATTAGGGGGGAAAGGAAATGAGAGGGGGGGGGGGGGGGGGGGGTGCTGTTGAGCTGACGTAGTCTCATCCTCGGAAAATCTGGAGATGATGAGGGCCTCTCTGGTACTCCAGACATGTTGGACCCTCACCGTAGCCTGTCCTCCATCCTCCGGCTGCTCCTTGGGCTCGTCCCCTAGCCCCCCCCTGCTTCGCCTCCCCCTCAGATGGGGCTGAATGTCTCTCCACCTGGTCCGCCTCCTCAGATGATGATGAAGTCACCTCCTCCTCCTCAAGCATGTCACTCCACCGCTGTGCTAGATTGAGGAGGGCAAGAAAACCACCAAAAAGCGGGAAACCATTTGGGGCCAGAGTGATCATGGCAACGGAACTACATTTTCAGCACCCGATGCACCACTCAACGACAACACAGGTGGCAGCGTGGGCCTCATTGTATCAGGTCTTCACCTCGGTCTCAGACCTCTGCACTGGCGTCATCAGCCATGACCTCAGCGGGTACCCCTTGACCCCCACAAGCCACCCATCATCCTGAGATGGTCTTCGAAGACACTGGGAATCTCCGAGTGCCCCAGGATGTAACTGTCACGTATGGTCCCAGGGTAGAGGGCACACACGTGCATGATTCGGAGGTGGTGGTCGCACACCATTGGAACGTTCAGAGAGTTGAACCACCTCATCCTAATATACGGCATTCCCGATGCCCTGGTGCTCGCAGGGCAACATGCATGCCATCAATGACCCCTCGACTTGCAGCTCGAGCATCTTGGTGGGCCTGGTCCAGCTCAAAGGTGATTTGGTCTGATGCCTGGCCGCACACAGCATCCATCACAGGATGTACCTGTGGCTGGAAGATTGTGAAATGCCACATAGGTCCCGGCTCAAGCCCTGGAATGACCAAGTGGTTTAAAAGTACAGGGCTGTGATCACCTTCACTGCCACCGGGAGCGGGTGTTATCCTCCTCCACAGGATGCCATGTCCATGAGAACGTGACAGAGGTGCCGCACTGTCTCTCCGCTGAGACAGTCTTCTGCAGCATGTGGTGTCCGTCAGTTCATGGAATGACTAACGATGCATGTACACCTTGGGCCATTGCTGTCCTCCCCTTCTAACTCGCTCCTCAGTCTGATGGGCGGCCGAGTCTTCAGGGTGTGTTGCAGCCCCCTGCACGTGGGGTGCCGTTTCCAGCCTGCTTTGTTACTGCTGCCCCCATGGAATCCACACCAAGAAACATAGTTTTCTTGGAAGGAATTGGGAAAGGAGAGAGGCTGACAATCCATTAGGACTTCCATCCTGGGACCCCCCCAAATCCCCCACCCTCACTATGACTGTCCCGCCTTCTCAGAGTGCCATCCAGCAAGCCAGTTGTGCTCACAAACCTTGCTCTGCACACTCACCCCTGGCCAAATTAGGAGCCCCTAGACCCTGGACCTCTGCTGGAAACATTAGGGAGGCCATGCTCAGCTGCCATGTTCATCCAGATAGTTACCATTTGTCTGCGAGTGGATCCTCAGTGGTGAGGCCCTGCTCATTAACGTTTGATTGTTGTCAGCTGCCTCTATGGTGCTGATCCACCTAGAGTTCATACACACTGTTCAGGCATCAGAATGCTGGACATGCAATGCACTAATCATCCTCTGGGACATGGCACGTGTGCCTTCGAGGAAGAACTTGAGAGCTAAGGAGTGTTTTCTGGGGGTTCTCCCAGGTGTGGTGGTATTTTTCTGGGAGTTTTCCCGAGTGTCAGGGTGTTATCCTGGATGCTTTCTCGGGTGTAGGGGCGTTTCTCTGGGTGTGGGAGTGTTTTCCTTGGAGTTTTCCCAGTTGTGGGAGTGTTCCCTTGGTGTTTTCCTGGGTGTGGAGGTTGTTAGTTAATTTTCCATTAAAATTCCAAGAGTTTTCAAAGTTTAACAGTGTTACAACAGCAGCTGTAGCCTAGCCACCCTATCTCTGCCCTGTGTGCTTTGCGGTGAAACTGGGCCTGTAAACACATCCACCCATGGTGGAAGTGCTTCTTGGGCCAGGATTAAGCCATGAGTCACAGTAACCACGAACAGTCTGGCCTTCCTCGCCCAATGAACTAGGTTCGGAAAACTGAATTAACCAGGGTCCCTTCTCCTGTTCACTATCTAAGTGTAGATGTCAGCTATGAAAGGGATTAGATTCAATCTTGGAGACGTTGTCTTCCTCCCCAGCCAGTCTCACCCCAACACACTAATTCGCAGATACCCCCCACCCCACTGAGGGCCCAGGCATTGCCCCTTCCCAGCCTATTCCAGGCTCCGCTGCACTGTAATTGTCGAGGCTGATGAAGTTCACCATCATGCTCACACAGGGAGATTATCAGGATTAACTGTATTCGTAATGCTTTTAATGGTGAGGTTAAC
The DNA here is from genome assembly GCF_902713615.1 of Scyliorhinus canicula. Taxonomy (NCBI): domain Eukaryota; kingdom Metazoa; phylum Chordata; class Chondrichthyes; order Carcharhiniformes; family Scyliorhinidae; genus Scyliorhinus; species Scyliorhinus canicula. The sequence continues at coordinate 103,525,803 of NC_052154.1, forward strand.
TTCACCGTAGATGGACTTCCGGTGGCAACCATGGAGTGAGTGGTCGCACATTTGATGGCTGGCTCCCACTCGTGGCGGTTTTTTGGACCTTTTCCCCAGTTAACAGGTGGATGTGAGGTGGAATAAAGGTGCAGGTGAGTGAGGTGAAGAGACTGACACTCTGGTTAATAGAGCTGAGGCAATCAGTTAGTTGGAGCTGGTGCGTCTCCTGCGCAGCACATGGAGATGGCGGAGGGGCAGGCAGCGGCCCTGCCGGCTCAGTGGTCGACGGGCCAGCTAGTGAGCTTCTTGAACGAGAATTTCACCCAGCAATGGAAGGAGAGTCTGGAGCACCTGGCCCAGGCGGTGGATTCGATCAGGGCAGTAGTCGACCAGGGCGTGGAAACGAAGCTGGTGGCGTAGGGTCAGGCGATCCAGAAGATGGAGGAGGTGGCAGGGGGACACGAGGAGCAGTGTGCCTCGATGGCAGCGGAGATGGGGCTGATGCGCGACCAGCAGAGATGGCTTCAGAAGGTTGAAGACCTGGGGAACCTGTCATGTAGGCCGAATATAAGGATCGTTGGCTTGCCGGAGGGGAGTGAATGAGCCAATGCTGCCGTGTATGTGGGGAGATTGCTGAAGAAGCTGCTCGGAGAGGATGTGGTTGCACGGCCGTTGGAGGTGGATCAAGAACACAGGGGAATAATGAGGAAGCCCCAGGGGAACGAGCTGCTGAGGGTGATGGTGGTTCGATTGCACTGGTTCCTGGACAAGGAGCAAATTGTGAGGTGGGACAGGCAGATGAGGCGCTGCACCTGGGAGGGCAGTGAAATCCGATTGTACCAGGACCTGGGTGCAGATTTGGCCAAGAGGAGAGCAAGTTTTAACAAGGTCAAGGCAGCCCTTTACAAGAAGGGGTGAAGTTTGGGCTACTGTATCCGGAACGTCTGTGGGTGACCTACGAAGGCCGGGAATTGTACTTTGGTTCGGTGGAGGAGGCGGTAGATTTTGTTAAAGACAGGCAGGAGAAGGTGGACTTTGAACTTTGGTGGAGATGCTGTGATGTTATTGTTATGTTTGAGGCCATTTCGTTTTCTTTTTCGGCTTCAGGTTTGTTCTTTGTTTCGGGATGGGGGCTGGTCTTTGTTTGATCTTGGGGAGGAGCTGTTTTTGGTTTGTTTGCACTAATGTTCGAGCGGGGGGAGGGGAATCAGCGGGCGGGTAGGATGCCAGGTGCCATGAGTGGGGGCTGCCAGGCTAGCTGGGTGGGCTTGTTCACGGAAGCGCAATTGGGAGTGAGTGGAAGGTCAGTGGGGGAATGGGGTAGGGGCTCTTGCTGGGGGATCTGGGAGTGGGGGGGGGGGGGGGGGGGGGGGGGAAGTATTGCTGACAAGTGAAGGGTATTTAAAGTGTAAGAGGAGGAAGTTCGATGACGGTGGACACCCGAGGGCGGGCCTGGGGAGGTGAGACAATGTGGAATTTATGAGGCAGGTGTTGGGGAAGATTTCGGACCTCGACTCTTATCAGCTGATTATGGGGGGGGACTTTAACACAGACCTGGATCCGAGACAGGACTGGTTGAGCTCGAGGTCAGGGAGGGTGTCGGCTAGAGCCAAGGAGCTTTGGGGGTTCATGGAGCACATTGGGGGGGGGGGGGGAGCACACTCCCATGTGCTCACGGTGCACTCCCGAATAGATTTTTTTGTGTTAGATAAGATGCTTTTGGCAGCGGTGGTAGATGTTGAGTATTCGGCAATAGTGGTGTTGGATCATGCCCCGCACTGGGTGGATTTACGAGTGAGCAGGGAGGGCAGCGTCCGCAACAGAAGCTGGATGTGGGACTGTTAGTGGAGGAAGAGATGGGTGAGCAGGTAAGGAATACCATCGACATAGGGGAGGTTTCAGCAGGTACGGTTTGGGAGGCACTGAAAGCAGTGATCAGGGGGAGTTTATTTTGATTCGGGCACACAGGATGAAGGCGGAGCGGGTGGAGATAGAGAGGCTACTGGAGGAAATACTGCAGGTGTACAGGAGATATGCAGAGGCTCCAGAGGAAGGGCGATTAAAGGAATGCCAGAGGCAGCAAATAGAGTTTAGGCTGTTAACCAAGGGTAAGGCGCTTGGGCAGTTGCGTAGGGGAAGAGGGGCAGTATATGAGTATGGGGAGAAAGCGAGCAGGATGTTAGTGCACCAGTTGAGAAAGCAGGAGGTGGCATGAGAGATTGGGAAAGTGATGGACACAGGTGGGAATACGGTTCTAGACCCGGTGGAGGTGAATGGGGTGTTTAGAGAGTTTTACAGCAAATTATATGAGTTGGAACCCCCAGCCGGAGAAGAGGGGATGAGGCAGTTTCTGAGAGGTTGGAGTTCCCGAAGATTAAGGAGGATCTGGTGCAGGGCCTGTGGGCCCCAATTGGGCAAGTAAAAGTAGTAGAGGGGCTGGGGGTTTTGCAATTGGGCAAGGCCCCGGGACCGGACGGGTACCCAGTGGAATTTTATAAGCAGTTCCCGGTTGTGTTGGGACCGCTGTTGGTGAGGGCCTTCAATGAAGCAAAGGAGTTGGGAATGCTACCCTGACGTTGTCACAGGCGTCAATCTCTCTCATTTTAAAACGGGATAAGGACCGGGAAAACTGTGGGTCGTGCAGGCCCATCTCCCTGCTAAATGTGAATGCCAAACTATTGGCAAACATCCTGGCCACAAGAACTGAAGATTGCGTCCCAGGGGTAATAGGGGAGGGCCAGGCGGGGTTCATTAGGGGGCGGCATTTGGCGACCAACATTAGGAGATTACCCAATGTGATTATGATGCCTCCAGAGGGGCGCGAGGTTGAAGTGGTGGTGGCCATAAGAAGGCCTTTGACTGGCTGGATGACCTGGGAATGCTTATGGGAGGTCTTGGGGCGGTTTGGGCAGGGTTTTGTGGATCGAGTCTGGTTGCTATACCAGACGCCAATGGCGAGTGTGTCGACGAATCGGGTGAGATCAGATTACTTCAGGTTGCACCGGGAAACGAGGCAGGGATGTCCACTTTCCCCATTGTTGTTTGCCTTGGCTATAGAGTCGTTGGCATTGGCATTGAGATCGTCAAGGGTCTGGCAGGGGATAGTACGGGGGGGGGGGGGGGGGGGGGGGGGGGGGTTGGTGGAACACAGGATCTCTCTCTACATGGACAATCTGCTTTTGTACATGTCGGACCGCTGTGGGGAACTGGAGGGATTATGGGGATATTAGAGGAATTCGGCCAGTTTTCGGGATACAAATTGAATGTGGGTAAGAGTGAGGTCTTTGTGATCCATGCGAAGGGGCAGGAGAAGAGCTTGGGTGGTGGGAGGGAACTTTTGCTATTTGGATATCCACGTGATGCGAGAGTGGGAGCAGCTGCATAAACTAAATTTGGAGCGGCTGAGAACAGACGAGAGGGGACTTTCGGAGCTGGGACGCGCTCCCGTTGTGATTAGCGGGCGGCTACAGTTAAAATGACGGTCCTCCCAAGGTTTTTATTTGTTTTCCAGAGCATCCCAATTTTTATTACCATAGCTTTCTGCAAAAAGGTGAATGTAGGGATCTCGGGATTTGTTTGGGTGGATAAAACCCCGAGGGTGAAAAACGTGCTGCTGGAGTGGATATGGGAGCAGGCGGAGGCTGCATCATGGAAGGACATGAGTTTGGGGGCATTGCTAACGGCACCTCTGCCATTCTTGCCGGCTCGGTGCTCCACAAGCCCGATAGTAGTGGCAGCCCTGAGGATTTGGGGATGGTGGAGGCAGCATATGGGGTTAGAGGGGGGGCATCAGTGTGGGCACCGATATATGATATACAATATATGATAACCACCGGTTCGCCCGGGGGGTGGGGGGGGGGGGGGGGCATGTTGGACGAGGGGGTTTCGGAGGTGGCAGCTGGCAGGGATCGAAAGATTTGGGGATGTCTTTATTGAGGTAGGTTTCCCAAGCCTGGAGGAGGAGTTTGAGTTGCCAGGTGGGAATGGGTTCCGGTATCTACAGGTGAGGGATTTTGTGCGGAGGCAGGTTTCGACCTTCCCGCACCTGCCACTCCAGGGTAAGGTGGTGTGAAGATCAGGAGTAGGAGAGGCGAAGGTCTCAGAGATCTATAAGGAGCTGATGGAGTGGGAGGGAGCCCCGAATAAGAGAGGTGATGAGAAAGTAGGAAGAAAGTTGGGTGTGCAGTTGGAGGCCGGGTTATGGGAGGAGGCCCTGAGGAGAGTTAATGCATCCTCGTTGTGCGCCAGGCTCAGCTTGATACTTTAAGGTGGTCCATAGGGCACACATTCACTGTGGCCCAGATGAGCAGGTTCCTTGAGGAGGTGGAGGATAGGTGTGGGCGCTGTACGGGGGGTGGGGGGGATCCTGCGAACCATGTCCATATGTTTTGGATGTGTCCGAGGCTGAGGAGCTTCTGGCAGGGGTTTGCTGACGTCTTGTCAGAGGTCTTAAAAGTGAGGGGGGGGGGGGGTTTGTTGGATATATTGTTCTGTTTTTGTTGAAATTTGATGTTTAAAATTGTTAAAATTATAAATGCCTCAATAAAATATTTTCTACAAAAAAGCTTTACCGTAGGTGAGGTTGAAAAAAGTTCCCAATCTCCAGGAGGGGAATGGGAATTCATCAATGCTCTCATTAAATTCTGTTGAGATTCAGGAGGCCCAGCTATGTAATGGATGACTTCATCAGTTTCAATCTGTGTCCTCTGCTGACTGACTCTTCGCAGAACCTTTCTTGTATTTACCTGCTGAAACTTTTCCATATTTTAGTCCCTTTATCAAACTACTCTCTGTTCCAATGAGAAAAAAAAAACCTTCTCCAATCTCACTTTCATCTCTCGCACCATTCCAGTAAATCTCCTGTTTCTTCTCCATTGTCTGAAACGGTTCACCTTTGCCAATCATGTAATAAAGGCTGGCCTTGCCAACAATGCTCACATCTTGTGAACAAATCTAAAAGAAATATAATCCGTGATGTAGTACTTTATCAAATTTGATGTTTAAAATTATTAAAATTATAAATGCCTCAATAAAATATTTTCTAAAAAAAAGCTTTACCGTAGGTGAGGTTGAAAAAAGTTCCCAATCTCCAGGAGGGGAATGGGAATTCATCAATGCTCTCATTAAATTCTGTTGAGATTCAGGAGGCCCAGCTATGTAATGGATGACTTCATCAGTTTCAATCTGTGTCCTCTGCTGACTGACTCTTCGCAGAACCTTTCTTGTATTTACCTGCTGAAACTTTTCCATATTTTAGTCCCTTTATCAAACTACTCTCTGTTCCAATGAGAAAAAAAACAACCTTCTCCAATCTCACTTTCATCTCTCGCACCATTCCAGTAAATCTCCTGTTTCTTCTCCATTGTCTGAAACGGTTCACCTTTGCCAATCATGTAATAAAGGCTGGCCTTGCCAACAATGCTCACATCTTGTGAACAAATCTAAAAGAAATATAATCCGTGATGTAGTGCTTTATCAAATTTGATGTTTAAAATTATTAAAATTATAAATGCCTCAATAAAATATTTTCTAAAAAAAAGCTTTACCGTAGGTGAGGTTGAAAAAAGTTCCCAATCTCCAGGAGGGGAATGGGAATTCATCAATGCTCTCATTAAATTCTGTTGAGATTCAGGAGGCCCAGCTATGTAATGGATGACTTCATCAGTTTCAATCTGTGTCCTCTGCTGACTGACTCTTCGCAGAACCTTTCTTGTATTTACCTGCTGAAACTTTTCCATATTTTAGTCCCTTTATCAAACTACTCTCTGTTCCAATGAGAAAAAAAACAACCTTCTCCAATCTCACTTTCATCTCTCGCACCATTCCAGTAAATCTCCTGTTTCTTCTCCATTGTCTGAAACGGTTCACCTTTGCCAATCATGTAATAAAGGCTGGCCTTGCCAACAATGCTCACATCTCCCATTAAATTTGTTTGAGATTTAGCAGTACCTTTTGAAAGTTGAGACACACATTAATCACACTCACCTCATTAACCCTCTCTGTAAATCATCAAATAATTGATTTAAATTAGCCAAATACTGTTCTCTATTCATAAATCCATGTTGCTTTTCATTTATTAGTATCTGCCTTTTCAAGTGTGAATACATTTTGGCCCAGGTTATCGTACCAGAAATTCTCCCACCGCCATTAAGCTGACTGGCCTATAACTGCCCCCTCTGCTTTTTGAACAGGGGTGTACATTTGCAGTTCTCCCACCCTCTGCCACCTCTCTCATATCTAAAGAGAATTAGAAAATTGTGGTCAGAGCCTCAGTGATTTCCATCCTCACTTCCTTCAGCACCCCATTCAGACTGAGTGGCTTTTCGACTTTGACCATTGTCAACTTATCCTTCTTTATTTTTATCTTCTCCAATTTCTCAATCCCTTTTCCTATACTGTGATATTTATGATATGTTTTTTTCCCTCCAGTAAAAACAGACACAAAATATTTATTTAGGACCTCAATCACCACCTCTGTCTCCACAAGATCTCCTTTCTGGTCTCCAATTGGCCCGTCCGTTCCCTTGATTACTCTTTTCTTATTTATCTATTTATAATGGGCTCCCTTTTATATTAGCCACTCATCTATTCTCAAACTCTCTCTGTTTGGCCCCCTTAACCCTTTTTTAAATCTTTTTATTTTCCATATTCAGCTTGCTTTATTATGAGCTTTGCTATTGTCACAAGCCTCCTTTTTCTGTCTAATTTTTAATCATTAATCATCCAGGAAACTCTGGTTTGGATACCCTTCCTTTTTCCCTCATGGTAATGCCCCTTCTGTAACTGAGCCATCTCCTCTTTGAAGTCCTCCCATTGCCTCTTTACTGTTTGATTACAATCCACTGAAAAGTAGTTAATTCCACTTGCTGGAATTAATCATCCTCCAGTTCTGTGGTGATATGCCTGTAGATATTACATGTACTCAGCAGGGTGACCTCCCACCAGTAGGTGGCATCCGATATAAGTCAGGTGACTTTCAGCTATTGGCAGAAGGTTGTAAGGCGTACATGAGGACAGTCGCATGTAAAGGTAGTTCCAGGAGAATCTAATGTAACTCCAGGATAACTTGGTCTGTAACTGATTGTTACCTTACCACATGTACGTTAATAAATCCTAGTTCTGGCTAAGTCACCAGCAGTTCTGTAGATTCATTGCGAGATAGGAACACTGAACACAACAAGTTCATTATTTACTCTCTTAACATTTCCTTGTCATATTCCGTAAGGATTTTTAACCTGAGAATAATACAATCTTTGGTTTCCCAGGTACACTACTGAAGTATTTTCCATTCACCCCACTTCATTCCCCAGAAGCACGTCAGTCCTATATTGCTTCATTCAGCGTTAAGCGAGTAAAATATTGAGAGAGAAAATTCACTGCTACACATTTCAGGGAATTCCTCCTCCTCTTGGCCCTTTAGACTGAAACTATCCCAGTCTATATTGGGGGTATCTGAAGCTTCCATTATAATTACTGTAAAATTCTTGCACTTCTCTGCATCCGCCTGTAAATGTGTCTCTTCTCTCCCATTCTCATCATTTTTTGCCCTGAAGTGAATAATGCTGTATTATTATAGTTCTTTCTTCATTCTAGCCAAGTAGATTCTCTCTCTGAAAAGGCACATACTACATCCCTTTAAAGTGCTGTTACTGGATATTGATCAACACCACTTTCTTCTTTCTCCGATCTTTCTATAGCTGGAAATATTGGGCTGGATTCTCTGATCCTGTGGCTATGTCCACAGGATCTGTCTGGTTTGACAACCAGAAAGTCGGCATCAACCCCGCACCGATCCTCCGTCCGGTGGGGTTCTACTTGCTTTACCTGCGGATACGGCCGCAGAATGGCCGGGTCCGTGGCCGCGCATGGCGACGGCCGGGCAACATGGTGCCAGCCTTGCACAGACCCGGCCTGCCAAAAACCGCCCCTCTGTAAGCAGCCTCGCCATCCTGGATGCGATTTCCGCGTCGGTGATTGGAGAATCCAGCCCATTATGTTTCCCCCACCCCCCCCAACATTGTTGAAGCCAAATCTCTGTTATTGTCACTATGTCATTCTCCATGTGGCTGCTTGTGCCTCCAGCTCACCAATCTTATTTATTAGATTCTGTACAGCTCCACACATGCACTCTAAACCAAACGTAGTCTGTGTTTCCCAACCTAGACCGTTCCTATTTGTGAATTACTCTTTATTCTAATGCTGTTGGTCTTTCCCATTGCTCTGTGTGTATCTTCTTTATTACTGCATGCTGATACCCCTTACTCTGCCAATTAGATTCAACCATCCCCAACAGCACCTTCCTCCATGAACAGAGGTCCCAGTCTGTTGGGGCATCCACCTTGTGCAGGTTCCTCCTGTCCCAGAACCGGTTCCAATGTGCCAGGAATCTGAAACCAACTTCATAATCCTTTACTCAATAACATGTGGCGCTGGGGGTAATGCGGAGATTAGTACTGTTGTGGTCCTGCATTTTTAACATGCCCTCAATATGTTTCCCTACAATACTAGACCCCCCTCCTTCACCATTGCACGCTGTCCTTTACCCCATAATGTCATGGATATGCTCTACATTGCATTTCCCCATTCATTGACAGTCTCATTGGACTTCAGCTCTGAAAACCAGTTTATATGAGATGCCACACTCCTGGAGGATTCTCGTACCAACTTCATGCCATGGCAGATGATCACCCACTTTATTATCTTTTTTAATTTGATGTAGCTGCGGAGTGACCACTTCGTGGAAGGCAAACTCAAGGAAATTTGCAGCCTCCTGTTTGACCTGCAGTGATTTGAGCCACACTTGGACCTTCAAAATCCTGAATTTGATTCAAGCAACTGGAGGCACTTCCTGTGCATTTCGTTATCCGGGTCACAGAAACCATCCTGGAGTCCCCACATATCACAGGAGTTGCAGGAAATGGGTCTCAGCTATCCCATCATTCTGCTTCAAAGTCTACCTGTTTAAATATTTACACTTAATCCCCTTACTCCAAATTATGATTTTTTTTTATTCATGTATATCAGAGATTTATTTTGTGCAATTTGGATCACCTTAATGTTGGAATCTCCTACTTAGTTAGTTTAATTAATTATTTATACATTTACTTTATTACCACCAGTCTATGGTTTAAAATTACTTAGCACCTCCCTTCCCCTCTGCACCGAAGTCCCACTATCATCAAATTCCATTGGTTTAACCAATTCACACAACGCCAAGGGTGGCACGGTGGTGCAGTGGTTCGCACTACTGCCTCACGTCACCGAGGACCCGGGTTCGATCCCAGCCCCGGGTCACTATCTGTGTGGAGTTTGCACATTCTCCCCGTGTCTGCGTGGGTCTCACCCCCACAACCTAAAAAGATGTGCAGGGTAGGTGGATTGGCCACGCTAAATTGTCCCTTAATTGGGAAAAAAAAGAACTGGGTACTGTAAATTAATTTTTTTTAAAGCGAGGGGAAAAAAGGACTCATGTTTTAGCTGATGGTCCTCCAATATGTTCCTTTCAAAAACAAACTAGTTACAACTGATCAGCTGACTGCCATTCACACTGATCAATATTGAAATTGCTGGAATTACTCAGCAAGTCTGGCAGCAACTTTGCCGTGAGAAACAGAATTCATCCTTCAGATCGATGAGCTTTCTTCATCGCCAACAATATGTGGTCAAAGGCCATTCAGCTAAAATATTAGCTCTAGAATTTGTGAAATGGAAAGACAGGTGGACCTACATCTGTTTGTATGATGCTCCAAGCGTTTGTGAGGCCAATATTCCCGTCCGTGTCAAACAGCTGAAGACCTTGCTTCAAATCCTCCCGAGCGTAGGTGTCAATCTGAGAGCAGAAAGGAGAGAGCAAGAGAAAGGCTTGTGTTAACAGAGCTTTGATCCAAAGTGATGTTTCAGCTTAAGTTATAGGGGAGTGAAAAGTGGGAGAGCTGGAATCTGTGGGAAATCCAAAGTACAGGGAATTGGAGACTGTGAGGGAACAGCTTGTTGTAAATGATCCAGGCTGGTTTGGGTTAAACTGAAGAAAAAATGAAACTGTTTAGCCTCTGTTGGATAAATGGAGCACTATCAATGCCTTGTAGCTGTAAGGTTGATGTTGGATAAATTGACCAGAATCAATACCTTGTAGCTTTAAGGTTGATGTTGGATAAATGGAGCACTATCAATGCCTTGTAGCTGTAATGTTGATGTTGGATAAATTGACCAGAATCAATACCTTGTAGCTTTAAGGTTGATGTTGGATAAATGGAGCACTATCAATGCCTTGTAGCTGTAATGTTGATGTTGGATAAATTGACCAGAATCAATACCTTGTAGCTTTAAAGTTGATGTTGGATAAATGGACCAGAATCAATACCTTGTAGCTTTAAAGTTGATGTTGGATAAATGGACCAGAATCAATACCTTGTAGCTTTAAAGTTGATGTTGGATAAATGGACCAGAATCAATACCTTGTAGCTGTAATGTTGATGTTGGATAAATGGATCACTATCAATGCCTTGTGGCTGTAAGATTAATGTTGCGCAGACAGGCTGATAGTCCAGGGTCAATGGGGTGAGAATGGGCCATGGGTATGTGAAAGGGGGAAGAGTTTACTCACTGGCCTTTCTACTGTCTTTCTGAAGCCCTAATTCACACCTTTGTGACCGTTCAGCTTAACCGTTCCAAAGTGCAGTTGGTTAGCTCCCACATTCCACACTTCAGGAACATGCGTTCATCCAAAACTGCAGCACCTCCCCTGTGCTGGCTGACCAATGAAACAACACCTCAGTTTCAAAATTCTCATCCTCGTTTTCAAATCCCTGTGTGGCTTCACCGCTCCCTGTCTCTGTCATCTCCTCCAACCCCACAATCTTCAGAGATATCAGTGCTCATCTAATTCAGATCCTAATTATAACCGCTCACCATTGATGGCTGTGTGTTCAGTTGCATAGGCCTCAAGCTCTGGAATTCCCTCCCTATACCTATCCTCTCTGCCACACTGTCATCCTTTAGGACATGATGTGGAGATGCCGGCGTTGGACTGGGGTGAGCACAGTAAGAAGTCTTACAACACCAGGTTAAAGTCCAACAGGTTTGTTTCAAACACGAGCTTTCGGAGCACGGCTCCTTCTTCAGGTGAATGGAAAGGCTTGTTCCAGAAATGTTTATATAGACACAGTCAGAGATGCCCCGGAATGCGAGCACCTGTATGAAGTAAATCCCATTCGGTATCTGTCAGTGGGATTTACTTCATACAGGTGCTCGCATTCCGGGGCATCTCTGACTGTGTCTATATAAACATTTCTGGAACAAGCCTTTCCATTCACCTGAAGAAGGAGCCGTGCTCCGAAAGCTCGTGTTTGAAACAAACCTGTTGGACTTTAACCTGGTGTTGTAAGACTTCTTACTATCCTTTAGGACAATCTTTAAGATCTACCGCTTCAACCAATTGTGGTGAGCTGCCATGGGTGGTTGAGGGTAGGCTCTGCTGGGGAGGGCAATCTTGTGCGGGTCCTCCATGCCAACCTCTGGATCGTGTGTACCTGTTCCAGGGGTAACCCTAGTCCCTTCCTGTCTGCGCCACCGACCACAAATAACTTCCACTCACTGCAGGGGCCTCTGACAGTGCGGCTGAAGGCAATTGCTAATTGGGAATTGGCAATCATAGTTAAATGAGCACTTCATGCATCCCAAATGGATCTCCATGGGTAGGTATGTGTGCCATGTAGCATGTGGGGCTTATTGCCGATCATCCCAATCAGACCTTGATGTGCTTGAACACTGCGGGGGTGGGGGGGGGGGGGGGGGGGGGGGGGGGCGGAGGGCAACACCACAGATGCAGCAGACTGAACCAAACTCTTTCCAGCCTGAGATAATATTCAACCTCCAGATCCTTTCCACCATCCACTGCTCTAGCAGATCGCCATCTTTCATCCTCTGCTGCCCTTGACCTAACCCATCAGATCCTTTTCTCCCAACACCTCTGTGCTTGCTGACCTACATTGGTTCCTGCTCTAGCAACACCACCATTTTAAAATTCTCATCCTCCTATTCAAATCCCTCGGAGGCCTCTGCCACTTCCAGTGCCACAATTCTCTGAACTTGTCCAATTCCGGTCTCTCCTTTATCCCTGATTTAAACATGAATGGCCAAGACTTCATCTGCTGAGGCCTAAACTGCAATTCATTCCTCAAAACTCTCTAGGTCTCTCTTCCGTTAAAACCGTCCTTGACCAAGTGTTAATTACCTGTCCAAATATCTCCTGCTTTGCCTCAGGGCCAAAGTTTGTTTATTAACACACCTGTGAAACACCGTGGGACATTACATTACATAGAAGGTACAATATAAATGTAAATTATTGTTATTGTTGAATCGCTGAACTGAGTTAAGCTGCCACTATTTCACTCTCTCTCAATCTATCTCCACCTCTTGCACTAGAAACTCCAGCTTCACCCAGTTTCCTTGCTTCAAGATTGTAGGAATTATTTTTTGCATTCATGTGTTTGGATATGTGTATCTGTGTGTGTGTGCATATCCGTGGGTGTGCATATCCGTGGGTGTGCATATCTGTGCGTGTGCATATCTGTGCGTGTGCATATCTGTGCGTGTGCATATCTGTGCGTGTGCGTGAGTACCAAAGAACAAGGTAGCCTGCCTCAATGACTGCCGACCGGTGGCCTGATGTCTGTTATCATGAAATGCGTCGAGCGGTTACTCATGAGACGGATCAATGCCAGCCTCCCAAACTGTCTCGATCCATTGCATTTCGCCTATGGCCGCAACCAGGCCACAGCAGATGCTATCTCCCTGGCCCTATAATCAATACTCGAACACCTCGATAACAAGGACACCAAATATAGCCATGATCAGGAAGTGGGTAGTGGGGGAGAGGTCGATGTGGGTGTGGTAGTCACCACTGATGTATATATTGTATATAGAGGATGTTGTTATAGGTGCTTTATGGTAAGGCCTCTGTACTACAGGTACGGGGGTAGATCCCTGCCAGCTGGCTCCGCCCAGTAGTACTAAAAACAAGGGTGGCACCAAGTCCAGAGGTGGCGATTTTTGGAGTGTCGGAAGACCAAGGGCAAGAGAGGCTGGCGTTTTGGCCTTTGCCTCCCTGGTAGCCCAGAGACGAATCTTATTGGCGTGGAGGGACTCGGAGCCCCTGAAATCGGGGCTTGGGTTAGTGACATGGCCGGGTTTCTCAGGCTTGAGAAAATCAAGTTTGTCCTGAGAGGATCGACATTTGGGTTGATCTGGAGGTGGTAGCCGTTTATCGACTTCTTTTGGGAAAATTTAACTGCTCACAGATACAATAGGGGTGTTAGGGAGGGAGGGGGGTAGGGGGGAGATAGTTTAGGCAGGATCAGCGAGTGGAGGAAGGGGGTCTGGGGAACTTTGTGCATCAGTCATGTTGGCTGGGTATGGTTGTTGGTTGGGGGGGTTATTTATTGAGTTATTGAAATTGTTGTTATAAAATCATAAATGCCTTAAAAAAACAATGCAGGATGTTTGATGTTTCTACTGGCTGCACGGCAATGGAACTTTTAGTCACAAGCATTAACAACTTTATCCACTCAACTGCTGAATCCAAGTCACACGTATCCCATTTAGCAGCCCCCAAATCCTCACGTTATTAAATGGCCTCCATCCAGCTTTTTAAATTAAAATCAACCCCAGTTTAGCTGCTTTTCTCCGATCATGACATTTACAGACCTTCCCCATCCAATCAGATTGCACATTCTTACTGTGTAGCTCCCTGTCTTAGGATGTTCCCTAACCTTGAGATGCCCTTTGTTGTTTCTGCGAAGAAAGTGACTGCAGGGTTTAATCAGCTTTCTGTCTCTGTACTGCCGCTATCTCATTTACATCCATTAAACTCTGCTGGGAATTGCTGAATACTGTCCCAGATAATTGGAAATAACAGGAAGCAGCCTTCACTACTGAAGATATTGCAAGGGCTTTATGTTATCACCCACTATCTACACAGATCATAGTGTAGATCAATTAATCTGTGATCCACCTCTTGTCAACAGTGAACACTAATTAGTCCACAATTTTCAACAGATAAATTCAGTCAAAAAATATTCACAAAATGGAGATGTTGACCCTTTTCATAGATTTTTGGGGTTCAGGGGAGAAAATCCACTCCATTTGGTCCAGAATTACACCAAACACACACTCAGCATATTTTCCAGGGTTAACACCTATTACCAATAATTCTCCTCTGATCCAGAGGAACTGGAATATATCACCCAGACGAATTGGTATCCAATCCAGAGTGTTGTGGTTTTTCTCTTTTCCACAGAATAATCGGAAGAGTCTCGGACACAGAACCTGAGTGTTAGGAGAGCTCAGCTTCAGAGATAGTTCTCCGGAGCTGACTCGGCTAATGTAAAGAATCAGGTGACATTTATACAGAGTGTTGTTAAGTAGGCAAGAATATTGTTTACATTGGATCATGTCTGTTTTAAACTTTACATTCAACATGTTACACATGTGCACCCAAGCAGAGTGAGTGTTATCTACCCTTAATTTTCATATGGATCCCTCTCTAATCTCCCGAACCACCCCACTTGGTGCCAGACCCGATAGATGTGTCTGGTCCTTAGGACAAGTTTAAAAAACATGCTTGTTAACCTTTATGCTGACTGCTGCAGATTGTGTTGTAAGAACAATAAGACAATAGGATATAGGAGCAGAATTAGGCCACTTGGCCCAACGATTCTGCTCCACCATTCAATCATGGCTGATATTTTCTCATCCCCATTCTCCTGCCTTCTCCCCATAACCCCTGATCCCCTTATTAATGAAGAACCTATCTATCTCTGTCTTTAAGACACTCAGTGATTTGGCCTCTATATCCTTCTGCGGCAAAGAGTTCCACAGATTCACCACCCTCTGGCTAAAGAAATTCCTCCTCATCTCAGTTTTAAAGGATTGTCCCTTTAGTCTGAGATGGTGTCCTCTGGTTCTAGTTTTTCCTACACGGGGAAACATCCTCTCCATGTCCACTCTATCCAGGCCTCGCAGTATCCTGCAGGTTTCAATAAGATCCCCCCTCATCCTTCTAAACTCCGAGTACAGACCCAGAGTCCTCAATTGTTCCTCATAGAACAAGTTCTTCATTCCACGGATCATTCTTGTGAACCTCCTTTGGACACTTTCCAAGGCCAGCACATCCTTCCTTAGATACAGGGCACAAAACCGATCACAATACTCCAAATGGGTTCTGGTCAGAGCCTTATACAGCCTCAAAAGTACATCCCTGGTCTTGTATTCTAGCCCTCTTGACATGAATGCTAACATTGCATTTGCCTTCTTAACTGCCGACTGAACTTGCACGTTAACCTTAAGAGAATCGTGAACAAGGACTCCCAAGACCCTTTATGCTTCTGATTTCCTAAGCATTTCCCCATTTAAAAAAGTCTATGCCTAAATTCTTCCTTCCAAAGTGCATAACCTCACACTTTTCCACATTGTATTTCATTTGCCACTTCATTGCCCACTCTCCTAGTTTGTCCAAGTCCTTCTGCAGCCCCCTTGCTTCCTCAATACTACCTGTTCCTCTGCAGATCTTTGTATCATCTGCAAACTTAGCAACTGTGCCTTCTGTTCCTTCTTCCAGATCATTAATGTATATTGTGAAAAGTTGTGGTCCCAGCACAGACCCCTGAGGCACACCACTAGTCACCAGCTGCCATCCTGAAAAAGACCCCTTTATCCCCACTCTCTGCCTTCTGCCAGTCAGCCAATCCTCTATTCATGCCAGGATCTTACCCTTAACACCATATAACTTATTTAACAGTCTCCTATGCGGCACAGTTGCGGCAACTATTCAATTCACTGTAATCTAGGTTAACTGGAGCATGCTGCTTGGCCCTCAAGCTGACTGCTGTAGATGGTGCCACATCAGCTTTCAGCTGTCACATTTATGAAAATTGCTTTAGTATGCTGCACCACATTATATAGATTCAAAATCCCTTTGAATGAGTGCTAGTTGTCCTAATAGATAGCTGTTAATAAATCCTAATATTTTGTCTTCCCACAACACAGAGGAGCTGGTATCTCACCCAGTGGAACTGGTCTCTCACCCAGAGGAACTGGTCTCACCCAGTCAAACTGGTCTCTCATCCAGAGGAACTGGTCTCGCATCCAGAGGAACTGGTCTCTCACCCAGTGGAACTGGTCTCTCACCCAGAGGAACTGGTCTCTCACCCCTAGCAACTGGTCTCTCACCCCTAGCAACTGGTCTCTCGTCCAATAGAGCCGGTATCTCATCCAGAGGGACTGGTATCGATACAGAGGAACCAGAAGGATGAATGCAGAAGGTTCAAATCTCTGCCAGCGGTATCTTTCTCTAACTTGCAGATGCATTATTTTTGTGTACACTCTTATGTTATTTGTGGTGAGTTTATTAAGCACCAGGACATCACAGTCCCGTTCACTGCTGAGTTTCATGCCAATGCACTCAAATCACCGGCTTGGCTTGCTGAACAAACAGGTTGAGTAAGTCGGCAAATGAATGGCAGATGTGGAATAATTCGGAGAAATGCAAGCTTATCCACTTCGGTAGCAAAAACAAGAAGGTAGACTATTATCTGAATGGCCATAAAGTAGGAGGAGGCAATGTGCAGCGAGAACTGGTTGTCCTTGTGAACCAGTCACTAAGGTAAGCATGCAGGTACAGCAGGCGGTAAAGAAAGCAAATGGTGTGTTGGCCTTCATAGCGAGAGGATTTGAATAAAGGAGCAGAGATGTCTTGCTGAAATTATACAGGGCCTTGGTGAGGCCACAACTGGAATATTGTGTGCAGTTTTGGTCTCCTTATCTGAGGAAGGATGTTCTTGCTATAAAGAGAGTGCACAGAAGGTTTGCCAGACTGAGGCTTCCGGTGGTGGCTGTGAAGGAGTAGGTCGCACATTTGGTGGCTCCCGCTCGGGTCGGAAATTTGAACCTTTTTCCCCGATTTTTTGTTGGATCTGAAGTGGAAAATTGATGTTGGATACAACTGTGATGAGGAATCCTACATCAGTGCATGGAGAAGCGGATCAGGGGTGCTTGCAAAGGAAGAAATAGGCGAACGGAGAAGGCTTGGGAGAAAGCATGGTGGATGACCGGAATTCTAGCTCGACGACCCAGTGGTTTACGGAGCAGTTGATGCAGTTTATACAGGAGGGCTTCGCCAAGCAGAAACAGGAATGCTTGGACCCGGTTAAGGAGTCGACTGCGCGACTGGAACTCAGACTGGATGCTCAAGATCGGGCGATCCAGAAAGTGGAGACGGCACTGATTGAGCAGGAGGAGCACCAAGCTGCAGTGGAGTTGGAGGTGGGAATGTTGAGAGACCAACAGGAAAGGCTCCGGGAGAAGGATCTAGAGAACAGGTCCCGCCGGCAGAATCTGAGAATCGTGGGTCTCCAGGAGGGATCCAAAGGAACAGACGCAGGGGAATACATAGCGGCTATGTTTGAGAAGCTACCGGGGGAGGGGACGTTCTCCCGACTCGTGGAGGTGGACAGAGTGCACAGAGCGCCAGCCGCAACCCCCCCCCCCACCCCGAGAGCAATGGTGGTGAGATTCCACAGGTACCTTGACAAGGAGAGTGCATTCTACGGTGGGCCAGGCAGATGCTGAGCTGCAAAATGGGAGAACAGCGGTCTGCGTATATATTAGGAAGCGATGAACTTCGCGAGAAGGAAAGGGCTGATAGTGGATTGAGGTGATTGGACTGAACTTTGCTGCAGTGCTCATGTGGTTTTGTTTTCTTCTTTCTAGTTATTTTTTCAAAAAAAGAAAAGTTTTTGTCTTTGGATGTTACTTGTAATGCCTCTTGTATTGATGTGGGGTATGCCGATGAGCTGCTTGAGTTAAAATTTGCATTTGCACTGATGGGAGATGGAGGTGTGAATGTTAGATGTTGGATCTTCTTTTTGATTTTCTCTGTGTTTTGATGTGGGGAAGGAACAATTGGTGGGAAAATGTCTGGTGCCATGGGCAGGGGCCACCAAGTTAACTGGGCGGGCTCGCTCACGGTAGCGCAGTGGGGGGTGAGCAGATGGTATGCTTGTTGGAAGGGGCGGTATGTATAGTGCTGTTACTAGGGGGGGAGGGGGGGAAATGTTCTGCTGATGGGGGAGGGACTTTTGCTGTCGGACAATAGGGAGGTCGGGGACGGAGGCTGCTGGGGGGCGGGCCTGCAGATGCGTGGGGCGCGGGCTGGAGACTGGCCCAAGAAAGGTGATGGCTGATTGGTGGGGGGGGTGGGGGGGGGGGCTAAATGGGCCGGTTATGAGGGCACGCGTGTCTGTGCATTTGAGGGGACTGAAGTCGGACATGGCAATGTTACAGGAGACGCACCTTAGAGTAACTGACCAGGTCAGCGTAAGGAAGTGATGGGTCAGACAGGTTTTCCACTCGGGGTTGGACTCTAAGACTAGGGGGGGCGCAATCCTGATTAATAAGCGAGTGTCATTCGAAGTGGGGGTCGGTACATTATGGTCAGCGGAAAGTTGGAGGGGCTGCCGGTGGTACTCGTGAATGTGTGCGCGCCAAATTGGGATGATGTGGAGTTCATAAGGAGGATGTTGGGGAAGATCCCAGACCTGGATTCGCATAAGCAATGGGGGGGGGGGGGGGACTTCAACACAGTCATTAACCCAGGGCTCGACCGATCTAGCTCAAGGACAGGCAGGATGCCGAAAATGGCAAAGAAGCTAAAGGGGTTTATGGAGCAGATGGGGGTGATTGACCCATGGAGATTTGGGCGGCTGCAAGTGAAGGAGCTTTCTTTCTACTCGCACGTGCATAAAGTGTACTCCCGATTGACTTTTTTTATCCTAAACAGGGCTTTGCTGACAGGGGTAGTGGACACTGAGTACGCAGCGATCATGATCTCGGATCATGCCCCGCACTGGGTTGACCTACATGTGAGGGTAGGAGGGTAGCCAGCGCCCACACTGGAGGCTGGACATGGGACTTTTAACTGATGAGGAGGTGTGTGGGCGGTTGATGAAATATATCCAGAACTATCTGGAAGTCAACGACACGGGGGATGTTTCGATTGCGGTGGTCTGGGAGGCGCTGAAGGTGGTGGTTAGAGGGGAGCTGATCTCGATACGAGCCCACAGGGAGAAGGCAGACAGAGCAGAGACCAGCCGACTGATAAAGAAAATACTGCAGGTCGACAGGAGATATGCGGAGACCCCAAAGGCAGGGCTTCTAAGGGAACGGCGGAGGCTACAGGTGGAGTTTGGATTGTTAACTACAGGGAAGGCAGTGGAGCAGCTGAGTAAGGTGAGGGGGGCGATCTATGAATATAGGGAGAAGGCCAGTAGAATGCTTGCACAGCAGCTTAGAAAGTGGGAGGTGGCCACGGAGATTGAGAAAGTAAGGGACAGGGATGGGATCCTGATCGAAGATTCAGCTGGGGTCAATAAGGCGCTCGAGGAATTCTACAGCAGGCTGTTTGAGTCGAAACCCCCAGTTGGGCAGGATGTAATGAGGCAAACCTTAGAGTGGCTGAAGTTCCCAAAGGGTGATGAAGGCTTGGTAGAAGGGCTGGGGGCCCCAATCGGGTTGGAAGAGATAGCAGATGGGCTGAAGCCCATGCAGTCGGGTAAAGCCCCGGGACCGGATGGGTACCCCGTGGAGTTTTACAAAAAGTTCTCTGGGATGCTGGGGTCACTGTTGATGAGGACATTTAATGAGACAAGGGAGAGAGGGAGGCTTCCCCCGACAGGCCACTATCTCATTGATCCTGAAGCGGGATAAGGACCCAGAGTTATGTGGGCCCTACAGACCGATCTCCCTACTAAATGTAGATGCCAAATTGTTGGCTAAGATCGTGTCCTCAAGGATTGAGGACTGTGTCCCGGACGTGATTGGGGAGGACCAGACGGGATTTGTTAAGGGAAGGCAGTTGGCGGCCATCGTAAGAAGGCTGTTGAATGTTATCATGATGCCCCCAGAGGGTAGGGACATAGAGGTAGTGGTCTCAATGGACGCAGAGAAGGCATCTGACCGGATGAAATGGGATTATCTGTGGGAGGTACTGGGGTGGTTTGGGATTTGGGCGGGGCTTCATTGACTGGGTCAGGCTGCTGTATCAGGCGGCCGTGACAAGTGTTCGGGTGAACAGGCTGACATCGGGCTATTTAAGGCTGCACCGGGGGACGAGGCAGGGATGCCCCCTCACCCCGCTGTTGTTCCCGCTGGCCATAGAACCGCAGGCAATTGCATTGAGAGCCTCAAAGGGCTGGAAGGGACTGGTCCGGGGGGTGGGAGGGGGGGGATGGAACACAGAGTCTCGCTATACGTGGACGATCTGCTTTATATGTGTCGGACGCATTGGAAGGGATGGAAGAAATTATAGGGATTCGGGCCGGTTTTCGGGCTACAAATTGAACATGGGGAAAAGTGAGATGTTCGCGATCCAGCCAAGGGGGCAGGAGAGACGATTGGGGGAGCTGCCGTTTAGAGTGGGAGGGGGAAGCTTTCGGTACCTTGGCATCCAGGTGGCACAGGAATGGCACAAGCGTAATCTGGCCCAACTAGTAGACCAAATGAAGGAGGATTTTCGGAGGTGGGACGTGCTCCCGCTGTCACTGGATGGGAAGGTACAAACAGTGAAAATGACGGTTCTCCTGAGATTCCAGTTTGTGTTTCAGTGTCTCCCCATCTTTATTCCTCAGTCCTTTTTTAAAGGGTCAACAAAGTGATCTCGGGCTTTGTATGGGCGGGAAGTTAAAAAGGGGATGTTGGAGCTCAGCTGGGGGGAGGGCGGGCTGGCACTCCCGAACTTTAGTAATTATTACTGGCCGGGGGGTCGGTGTGGGAGCGCGTAGAGGCGGCATCTTGTAAGCGCACTAGTTTGGGGGCGTTGGTAACGGTGCCTCTGCCGTTCCCGCTGTCACACTACTCCACCAGATGGTCGCGGCCCTGAAAGTCGGGGCAATGGAGGAGACATGTGGGAGCAGATGAGCATCGGTCTGGTTACCAATTTGCAACAATCACCGGTTTGCCCCGGAGAGGTTAGATGGAGGGTTCCAGAGGTGGCAGAGAGCAGGGATCGAGAGGATGGGCGATATGTTTATAGAAGGGCGCTTTCCCAGCTTGAGGGAACTGGATGTGAAGTTTGAACTGATAGGAGGGAATGACTTTAGGTACCTGCAGGCGCAGGACTTCCTACGCAGGCAGGTCTCAACCTTCCCGCTCCCATCACCAAGGGGGATACAGGATATGGTAGTTTCCAGTGGGTGGGAGAAGGGAGGGTTTCGGACATTTATAAGGAGCTTATGGGGTCAAAGGAAATACAGACTGAGGAGCTGAAACACAAATGAGAAGAGAAGTTAGGAGGGGAGTTAGAGGATGGTTTCTGGGCAGATGCGTTGAGAAGAGTCAACGCGTCCACAACATGTGCCAGGCTCAGTCTGATACAATTCAAGGTCATTCACCAGGCCCACATGACAGTGGGCCGGATGAGCAGGTTCTTTGGGGTGGAAGACAGGTGTATAAGGTGTGCGGGAGGACCAGCGAACCATATCCACATGTTCTGGATATGTCTGAAGCTTAGGGGATTCTTTCAGGGGTTTGCGGAAGTCATGTCCAAAGTGTTGAAAACAAGGGTGGCGCCGAGTCCAGAGGTGACCCGGGAATCCAGGAGGAGAAAGAGGCAGACGTTCTGGCCTTTGCCTCTCTGGTAGCCTGGAGATGGATACTATTAGCTTGGAGGACTCAAAGCCCCCGAAGACAGAGACCTGGCTAACTGACATGGCTAGCTTTCTCTGTCTGGAGAAAATCAAGTTCGCCTTGAGAGGGTCAATGTTAGGGTTTGCCCGGAGGTGGCAGCCGTTCATCAACTTCTTTAGGGAAAATTAACCATCAGCAGAAGGGCGGGGAGGGGGGGACTGTGGGGTTAGTTTAGTGGAGAGTAGGGGGGTAGGGGGTTAGAAAAGGTGGGACCTGTGGGAGAGGAAGATGGCTTTTGCACTATGTTTATAATTGTATGTACGCTGTTTCTTTTGTTACTGTTATAAAACGATAAATATCTCAATAAAATGTTTATTAAAAAAAAGGTTTACCAGACTGATTCCTGGGATGGCAGGACTGACATGTGAGGAGAGATTGAGTCAATTCGGACTGTATTTGCTGGAGTTCAGAAAAATGAGGTAGGATATCACAGACACCTATAAAATTCTAACAGGACTTGACAGGGTCAATGTAAGAAGGATGGTCCCGATGATGGGGATGTCCAGAACCAGGGGTCACAGTCTGAGGGTATGGTATAGATCATTTAAGATAGAGATGAGGAGAAATTTCTTCACCCAGAGAGTGGTGAACCTGTGAAATTCTTTACCACAGAAAATAGGTGAGGCCAAAACATGTATGTTTTCAAGAAGCAGTTAGATATAGCACTGGGGTGAAGAGGATCAAAGGATATGGGGGGGGAAGGCGGAATTAGGGTATTGAGTTGGATGATCAGCCCCGATCAAAATGAATGACGGAGCAGGCTCGAAGGGCTAAATGGCTTCCTCCTCCTCCTCCTATTTTCTGGGCGCGATTCTCCCAGACAGGGAGAAATCGTAAGGCTGGCGTCAAAACCGGGCGGGTTTGACGCCAGCCTCCCCCTCCCCGACCGGGAACCGATTCTGGTCCCCGGTCGGGGCTAGTATGCCGCGGCCGTGAACTCCGGCATTTCGTTAAGCCCGCTTGCCAGAGTTTGCGACGGCTGACGCGTCACATGACGTCAGCTGCGCATGCGCGGATTGGAAGACTCCAACCCGCGCATGCGCGGATGATGTCATCGCGCAGTTGCGCGAAACCCGCGCATGCGCGGGCCGGGATGCCCCTCAGCCGCCCCGCGAAGTGATACAGCGGGGCGGCAGAAGGACAAAGAGTGCACGGGAATTGGACCCGCTGCCCGTGATCGGTGCCCACCGATCGCGGGCCCATGGCACCCTTGGCACGGCCGTGGTACTGCCGTGCCAATTGGTGCCATGGTTGCCAAGATCGGGACTTTACGGCCGTTTTTACGAATGGCCAGACCAGGTGTGTTTGCCGTTCGTAAAAACGGCCGTAAAGGGCTTGGAATTCGGCCCATCGGCCAGCTGAGAATCGCTGCTCGCCGTAAAAAAACGGCGGCAGCGATTCGTGTCGGGAGTCGGGCGTGGGGGGGGGGGGGGGAGAGTAGCGGGAGGGCGTCGGACTAGCGTGGCCGTAAAAATTTACGACCCCCGCTATTCTCCGCACCGTCGTAAGTGCGGAGAATTGTGCCCTCTATGTTTCAAACATGAAGAATAAAGGAAAAGATTCTCTGTTTGGGAGATGATGTTCTTCTGCCGGAGGGGAATTGCAATTGGTTTACGATCCCCCGGGAGTGCAAACCAGTACTCAGTTCAGTGTTTCTTGCCATGCAAATTTATGCATGGCATGGAACCGGAGGTAATCTCGCTATTGGGCCGCCATTTTGAGCGGGCGGCCCGATAGCAAGGTCTCGCGGCCAAGCACCCGCTCCCCCCACCACTGCAAAGCAGCTGCAAACCGTCCCTCCCTCAGTGCATCGTAGAACAGCTCCCGACCCCAGGATTACCTGGGTGCCCCCCCAACCCCAAGTACAGGGGTGACCTGACCCCCCCCCCCACCCGGGACTCCTGACCTCTGTAATAGGCAGCCCCTCCCACCCCCATCCCCCACAGGGGCTCCTGTAAAAAGGTAAACCCCCCACAGGGAGTATTTAGGTGTTGCTAAAATGGGCGGCACCTGACAATTACAGAATTCTCGGGGAAGCACGGTAGCACTGTTGCTTCACAGCACCAGGGACACGGATTCGATTTCCGGCTTGGGTTACTGTCCGTGCGAAGTCTGCACGTTTCCCCGTGTCTGCGTGGGTTTCCTCCGGGTGCTCCGGTTTCCTCCCACAGTCCAAAGATGTGCGGATTAGGTGGATTGGTCACGCTAAATTGTCCCATAGTGTACAAAAATTAGATGGGGTTGCTGGGTTACGGGGGTAGGATGGAGGTGTGGGTTTAGGAAGATGCTCTTTCAGGGGCCAGTGTAGACTCGATGGGCCGAATTACCTTCTTCTGCACTGTAAATTCTATGATTCTGTAAAACCTCACCAGTTAACAGCATTGCTTAGCATCATAGAGTTAGGAGACCCAGTTAGTATGTATTTGGGAGTGGCAGGATACAGAGGGATATGGAAATACTGAGTAAGTGGGAAAATCTGTGGCAGACTGTCCTCAAAATGTGGAAATATGAGTTGATCCATTCCGGAAATTAGAATGACAACTGAAATATATTCTATATATATGTATATGAATCACTAAAACTCAGTATAAAGGAACAAATAGTAATTAAAGCCCAGAAAATGCCAGGTCGTTTCAATTAATAATATGCCAACGGAGTTTACTGCATAATGTGCATTCCCATGCCAGCATGTGGCATTGAATGCCATTGTCGAGGGACCGGAGCATAGCATTCTGTTTGGCGCCAGGTGCCAACCTCAACTTTCGACTGACAGCGAATTCTCCACCCAATCGTATTTCACTATTCAACCCCAGGTGTCAGGAAGGATATATTGTTCTTGGAGGGTGTTCTGTGTAGATCCAGCAGGATGATAGCCACGGGTGGAGAAAGCTTAAAGAACTGATTGCATAGATTAGCCCCATATTTAATGGATTTTAAAGATTGATTGATGTGTTGAAGACAATGAAAATATTTATTAGAATAGATAGAGAGAAAACATTTTCTCTGGCTGGAACAGGGGAGCAGAAGTTAATTGTTAGAGCTGGGATTGACATCAGGAAGCATTGGTACAAACAGGACAGGAGTAGAGTGCAACTCTCCAAAGCTCTGCTGAGGCTGAGCATCAATTGAAAACAGAGACTGACGGTTTTCATTCTGCAAAGATACTAAAGATAATGGGGTGAAGGCAGGTCAGTGAAGCTGAGGTACAGACAAGCTGTGATCAAGTGGGTGAATGGTTTCCTCCTCTTCCTAACGTTCTAATTAATCAGTAAAGTGATAGACAGACCCATCTTACTCCTACCCACTGAGTTTAGTGCCACAGAGGACATTTAATAAATTAATACAGCTTCAAAGCACAGCTGTAGCTGTTTCTCTCTGTCTCTCTCTGTCTCTCATATCTCACTTTTGAGCTGCAGTTACATCATTTTCGGTCCAAAGAAAAGGAGGTTAGGTGGATTGGCCAGGCTAAATTGCTCCTCAAAGCGAGGATGCAGGAATACGGAGGGAGATTGGGCCTAGGTATGCTGGTCTTTTGAAGGGTCGGTGCAGATGTGATGGGTCAAATGGCCTCCTTCTGCACTGTAGGGATTCTATGATGTTATTACTGATTCTCAGAGCTGAGTGTGACAGGAATGCAGAACTGGGGCTTCATTCAATTTTCATGCGCAAGTACATTAAACATTTCAGGACCAATCTCTTTACCTGACCTCTGTAGACACTGAAGAGAATCCCGCAAACCATTTCCATTACAAAGATAATTAGCAGCAGGATAAAGAACTGAGCAAGAGAAAAAGAAACACAGGAAAAGTATAAGAGCAATAAGATGAAAGGTTATAATCTAGACAGTTACTGAAGACATGCAGCATCATCACACACATACATACTCACACCCAGCATAATATACACACAGCGTCCACACACATTGACACACTCACAGAACCCTCATAAATATATACTCACACCCAGTAAAATATACATACAGCATCCTCACACATATACACACTCACACCCAGTATAATATACACATAGCATCCTCACACATATACACACTCACACCCAGTATAATATACACACAGCGTCCTCACACAGACACACTCACACCCAGTAAAATAATACACACAGCATCCTCACACATAGACACACTCACACCCAGTATAATATACACAAAGCGTCCTCACACAGACACACTCACACCCAGTAAAATAATACACACAGCATCCTCACACATAGACACACTCACACCCAGTATAATACACAAACAGTATTGTCACATAGACACACTCATACCCAGTATAATATACACACAGCATCCTCACACTTGTACACACTCACACCCAGTATAATATACACACAGCACCCTCACACATATACATACTCACACCCAGTATAATATACACACCGCATTCTCACACATATACACACTCACACCCAGTATAATATACACACAGCGTCCTCACACAGACACACTCACACCCAGTAAAATACACAGCATCCTCACACATAGACACACTCACACCCAGTATAATATACACCCAGCATTCTCACACATATACACAATCACACCCAGTATAATATACACACAGCATCCTCACACATATACACACTCACACCCAGTATAATATACACACAGCGTCCTCACACAGACACACTCACACCCAGTAAAATAATACACACAGCATCCTCACACATAGACACACTCACACCCAGTATAATATACACAAAGCGTCCTCACACAGACACACTCACACCCAGTAAAATAATACACACAGCATCCTCACACATAGACACACTCACACCCAGTATAATATACACACAGCATCCTCACACATAGACACACTCACACCCAGTAAAATATACACACAGCATCCTCACACATATACACACTCACACCCAGTATAATATACACACAGCGTCCTCACACATGGACACACTCACACCCAGTATAATATACACACAGCACCCTCACACATATACTCACTCACACCCAGTATAATATACACACAGCATCCTCACACTTGTACACACTCACACCCAGTATAATATACACCCAGCATTCTCACACATATACACAATCACACCCAGTATAATATACACACAGCATCCTCACACATATACACACTCACACCCAGCATAATATACACACAGCATCCTCACACATATACACACTCACACCCAGTAAAATATACACACAGCATCCTCACACATATACATACTCACACCCAGTATAATATACACACAGCATCCTCACACATAGACACACTCACACCCAGTAAAATATACACACAGCATCCTCACACATATACACACTCACACCCAGTATAATATACACCCAGCATTCTCACACATATACACAATCACACCCAGTATAATATACACACAGCATCCTCACACATATACACACTCACACCCAGTATAATATACACACAGCGTCCTCACACAGACACACTCACACCCAGTAAAATAATACACAGCATCCTCACACATATACACTCACACCCACTATAATATACACACAGCGTCCTCACACATGGACACACTCACACCCAGTATAATATACACACAGCACCCTCACACATATACTCACTCACACCCAGTATAATATACACACAGCATCCTCACACTTGTACACACTCACACCCAGTATAATATACACCCAGCATTCTCACACATATACACAATCACACCCAGTATAATATACACAGCATCCTCACACATATACACACTCACACCCAGCATAATATACACACAGCATCCTCACACATATACACACTCACACCCAGTATAATATACACCCAGCATTCTCACACATATACACACCAACACCCAGTATAATATACACACAGCGTCCTCACACACAGACACACTCACACCCGGTATAATATACACACAGCATCCTCACACTCACACCCAGTATAATATACATACAATATCCTCACACATATACAGACCCAGACCCAGTATAATATGCACACAGTATTATCACATAGACACAATCACACCCAGTATAATATACACACAGCGTCCTCACACTCACACCCAGTATAATATACACACAGCATCCTCACACATATACATACTCACACCCAGTATAATATACACACAGCATCCTCACACATATACACACTCACACCCAGTAAATTATACACATAGCGCCCTCACACATATACACAGTCACACCCAGTATAATATACACAGCGTCCTCACACATAGACACACTCACACCCAGTATAATATACACCCAGCATTCTCACACATATACACAATCACACCCAGTATAATATACACACAGCATCCTCACACATATACACACTCACACCCAGTATAATATACACACAGCGTCCTCACACAGACACACTCACACCCAGTAAAATAATACACACAGCATCCTCACACATAGACACACTCACACCCAGTATAATATACACAAAGCGTCCTCACACAGACACACTCACACCCAGTAAAATAATACACACAGCATCCTCACACATAGACACACTCACACCCAGTATAATATACACACAGCATCCTCACACATAGACACACTCACACCTAGTAAAATATACACACAGCATCCTCACACATATACACACTCACACCCAGTATAATATACACACAGCGTCCTCACACATGGACACACTCACACCCAGTATAATATACACACAGCACCCTCACACATATACTCACTCACACCCAGTATAATATACACACAGCATCCTCACACTTGTACACACTCACACCCAGTATAATATACACCCAGCATTCTCACACATATACACAATCACACCCAGTATAATATACACACAGCATCCTCACACATAGACACACTCACACCCAGTATAATATACACCCAGCATTCTCACACATATACACAATCACACCCAGTATAATATACACACAGCATCCTCACACATATACACACTCACACCCAGCATAATATACACACAGCATCCTCACACATATACACACTCACACCCAGTAAAATATACACACAGCATCCTCACACATATACATACTCACACCCAGTATAATATACACACAGCATCCTCACACATAGACACACTCACACCCAGTAAAATATACACACAGCATCCTCACACATATACACACTCACACCCAGTATAATATACACCCAGCATTCTCACACATATACACAATCACACCCAGTATAATATACACACAGCATCCTCACACATATACACACTCACACCCAGTATAATATACACACAGCGTCCTCACACAGACACACTCACACCCAGTAAAATAATACACAGCATCCTCACACATATACACTCACACCCACTATAATATACACACAGCGTCCTCACACATGGACACACTCACACCCAGTATAATATACACACAGCACCCTCACACATATACTCACTCACACCCAGTATAATATACACACAGCATCCTCACACTTGTACACACTCACACCCAGTATAATATACACCCAGCATTCTCACACATATACACAATCACACCCAGTATAATATACACAGCATCCTCACACATATACACACTCACACCCAGCATAATATACACACAGCATCCTCACACATATACACACTCACACCCAGTATAATATACACCCAGCATTCTCACACATATACACACCAACACCCAGTATAATATACACACAGCGTCCTCACACACAGACACACTCACACCCGGTATAATATACACACAGCATCCTCACACTCACACCCAGTATAATATACATACAATATCCTCACACATATACAGACCCAGACCCAGTATAATATGCACACAGTATTATCACATAGACACAATCACACCCAGTATAATATACACACAGCGTCCTCACACTCACACCCAGTATAATATACACACAGCATCCTCACACATATACATACTCACACCCAGTATAATATACACACAGCATCCTCACACATATACACACTCACACCCAGTAAATTATACACATAACGCCCTCACACATATACACAGTCACACCCAGTATAATATACACAGCGTCCTCACACATAGACACACTCACACCCAGTATAATACACAAACAGTATTGTCACATAGACACACTCATACCCAGTATAATATACACACAGCGTCCTCACACATATACACACTCACACCCAGTATAATATACACAGCGTCCTCACACAGACACTCACAGAACCCTCAGAAATATACGCTCACACCCAGCATAATATACATACAATATCCTCACACATATACAGACCCACACCCAGTATAATATACACACAGTATTGTCACATAGACACAATCACACCCAGTATAATATACACACAGCCTCCTCACACATATACACACTCACACCCAGTATAATATACACACAGCATCCTCACACATATACACAATCACACCCAGTATAATATGCACACAGCGTCCTCACACATACACACTCACACCCAGCATAATATATACAGCATCCTCACATATATACACACTCACACCCAGTATAATATACACACAGCATCCTCACACATATACACTCACACCCAGTATAATATACACACAGCATCCTCACACATATACACACCAACACCCAGTATAATATGCACACAGCGTCCTCACACATGGACACACGCACACCCAGTATAGTATACACACAGCATCCTCACACTTGTACACACTCACACCCAGTATAATATACACACAGCATTCTCACACATATACATACTCACACCCAGTATAATATACACACAGCATCCTCACACATAGACATACCCACACCCAGTATAATATACACACAGCGTCCTCACACATACACACTCACACCCAGTATAATATACACACAGCATCCTCACACATGTACACACTCACACCCAGTATAGTATACACAGCATCCTCACACATATACACACTCACACCCAGTATAGTATACACACAGCATCCTCACACATATACTCACTCACACCCAGTATATACACCCAGCATTCTCACACATATACACTCACACCCAGTATAATATACACATAGCGCCCTCACACATATACACACCCACACCCAGTATAATATGCACACAGCATCCTCACACATACACACACACGCAGTATAATATATACGTAGCGCCCTCACCAATATACATACTCACGCTCAGTATAATATACATACAGCATCTTAACACAATGTTTTCATCACACACATACTGCATTCTCACACATATGTCTCTAAACTTACCTTCTTTGATAACATATCGCAGTACCTTTGCTGACCACACAATATATGGGGAATTTATATCCTTCTCCCACTGTCCAGATTACATATTGCCCTCTGACCTTGTTTGCTCAAAGTCATGAGGAATCATAGCAATAGTGGCAGCTGGAGAAGCTGGACTATATTGCAATGGATCAGAGAGAGTCTGTGATACATTTCACTTTCTAAAAGGATTCATTTCCTAATCCCTTATACATATTGGATTTGTTTGACAGAGATACATCTGTTCTACATTTTAAACACATAATCTCTGGTCAGCTGTATGGTAGAGGGACTGTGTAGGGTTAAATACAAAGGGCAGCACGGTAGCACTTTGGATAGCACAATTGCTTCACAGCTCCAGGGTCCCAGGTTCGATTCCAGCTTGGGTCACTGTCTGTGCGGAGTCTGCACATCCTCCCCGTGTGTGCGTGGGTTTCCTCCGGGTGCTCCGGTTTTCTCCCACAGTCCAAAGATGTGCAGGTTAGGTGGATTGGCAATGATAAATTGCCCTTAGTGTCCAAAATTGCCCTTAGTGTTGGGTGGGGTTACTGGGTTATGGGGATAAGGTGGAGGTGTTGACCTTGAATAAGGTGCTCTTTCCAAGAGCCGGTGCAGACTCGATGGGCCGAATGGCCTCCTTCTGCACTGTTAATTCTATAAATAGCCACATTAAAATCGGTGTTCACAGCACATGCTATACTATTGCTGCATCCTTTCAGAACTAAACATCAAAGTACCAACCAGGTCTTTGGAAAGATGGGAACATTCCCTCGTTCAATATCTGGCTATACCCGGGGATCTGGATCCTGGGAACTGCTGCAATTTTCCAACTTTCCATTTATTCTTCTCCATGGATAATGGAGAGCAAGAGATTCCAACAGGATCCTGAGGAGGAGCATTAGTTAGATGTCAGGAGCTGGATTAGAGCCAATGGAACTGATCCTGGAGTCCGCATTGGCAAACAGAAGGCAGAAGATCTCTCACCTGCAACTCAAAACCGCCTTAAAAACACAAAGCTCATTATCTTCAAGGCCAGCTTTCCCACCGGAAAGGAAGGCCAATGAATGTTGACTCAATGAATTTAAGCAGAGCGTGCTATCTGCAAGTGATTGTCTGGGAGTTGACCCTAAAATACATTTTAGTTCAGAAATGCATGAAACTCGACTTATCAAAACTTTCTATTGAATGACAGACTCAGACAGGCAGTCAAGATGGTCTAGGCAGGTAGTGCAGGAATCCTGGGAGTGTAACTCATTCTTCAACCAGTTCAGGATACTGGTGAGAAAGACAGATCACCTAGGATGTGCAGCCACAGGTGGTGGGCTTCCTCAGGTGTATGGGGATGGGGACTACGGTGTGGATGGCGAGGAGGAAGGTTCAGAAAGCAGGAGTCATCAGTGATTCTCGACAGCCCCGTCTCTGCAGCCACTGGTCTGAATCCAGGACCATGTGTTGCCTACCTGGGGCAAAAGTCAAGAATGTCATTGGGTAGGGCAGCATGTGGCGCAGTGGCTGGCACTGGGACTGTGGTGCTGAGGACCCAGGTTCAAATCCCGGCCCTGAGTCACTGTCCGTGTGGAGTTTGCACATTATCCCCAAGTCTGCGTGGGTTTCACCCCCACAACCCAAAGATGTGCTGGTTAGGTGATTGGCCACGCTAAATTGCCCCTTAATTGGAAGAAAGAAAAATAATTGGCTACTCTAAATTAATAAACAAACAAAATGTCATTGAGTGGCTGCAGAGTATCTGAGATGAGGATGAAGGGTGAACAGTTCACAACGGTAACAACAATATAGTTAGAAAGAGGAATGAGGCACTGAGACAGAGTTTGGGTAGCCTGGAAGGCAGTAATCTCTGAATTATTCCTGGTATCTGTGCTAGTAAGTATAGCAATGGGATGATGGAGAAGGATGTGCATGAGGGAAGGCTTTAGATTCCTGCGACATTGTAATGTAGCATTAGAAAGGAGAAATGAGGTATACAAAAGATTCGGAGAGAGAGACAATGGTAGGATAACAAAGAATAAGGTGGGGGTCAGTGTAAGAAGGCATACAATAAGGTTTACAACTAGTCTGGACCAATGGCAGCCTGGCGAAGGGACGCACAGGTAAGTACAGCTCCCAGGGTGGGAGAGGGACATGCTCAGGGAATACACTGGCAATGCCCGGGCCTGTCCCCTGACACTGCACCAGCACTGCCCCCTGGAATTTTGCACTGGCACTGCTCTGGCACAGGCCCTGAAACCTTCCCCAGTGGAAAGCACAGGGGGCGTGCCGTGGGCACTGCCAAGGAGAGTGCTTTAGATGGGGAGGTCCATGGGAGATTCTCTGTGTCCTGTAGAGGGGACTTCTCATGCTCATCAGGTGGTTTGTCGTGTCTCGGGGGGGGTTCCCCATGATCTGGGGGGGGGTTTCCCATGATCTGGGGTGGGGGGGAGGGTGTGTGTGTGTGGGGACACACACATTTCCTGGGTGGGGGGTGGCATGTGCACGGGGGTGATCCTTTTTTACTTTTTCAAAGATGAGGCACCCTTTAATCTCTGGACGGCCGAGTGCGACGTCATGGCACCCACCTCCAAGCTTTTTTTTAATTTTAGAGTACCCAATTCATTTTTTCCAATTGAGGGGCAATTTAGCATGGCCAATCCACCTACCTTGCACATCTTTGGCGTTTGGGGGTGAAACCCACGCAAACACAGGGAGAATGCGCAAACTTCACAGGGACAGTGACCCAGAGCTGGGATCGAACCTGGGACCTCAGTGCCGTGAGGCAGCAGGGCTAACCCACTGTGCCACCGTACAGCCCTTTCCAGGCTTTTGTTAAACCGAGTTTCAAAAAATCTGGTGGGTAAAGCAGCAAGTGGAGCTGGCAGATTACATACCGCTTTTCCCACCTGAGTTTAAAAATGAGAAAACCCCAGCCTATATATGTTTAATCTTATATATATATATATATATATATAGAATTCCTCATGGCAAAGTTTTAAAACTGGACAAAGACCTTAAAATGGCTGAAGTTATGACCCTAAACAAAAGGAGTTACTGTGGCAGCATTGCAGAACCCTTATTAACTCTTAAGAGTCATTAATGAACCCTGTGGGCAGCAGAGACTAAATTCACACGGAGCTATCTAGAGGCCATCTGCATTTCATAAGCTAGGCCTGGCCAACCAGAATCACAGAATTTTTATGGTGCAGAAGGCAACAATTTAGCCCATCGTATCTGCTCCAGGTCTTCGCCATACAACCTTTTTTGAACAAGGGTGCAATTCTTTTCAATTCTCCAGTCCCAAGTCTAGGGACAATAAAATGATTATGGCCAGCACACATGCAATTACCACTCTCACTTCCTTCAATATTATTGAATGCATCTCACCTGGTCCCAGTGCCTTGTCAACTTTCAATGCTGACGGATACCTCCCCTTTGTCAATTTGCTTCTCTGATGCCATGGCCTGGGTCGTATTTACCTCTTTGGAGAAGATAAATGCTAAGTATTCATTTAATACCTCAGCCAGCCTCCATGTGTAACTTCCCTTTAGGGTCCTAATTGGCCACCCTCCTTTCACCACCCTTTTACTATTTATATTCCTATAGAGTACTTTAGTATTCCCTTTATGTTAGCTGCCGGTCTTTTCTCATCATTCCTCTTCTTTTTTTTAATGTTCTTTTTCACCTCCTCTCTGAATCTTCCATATTCATCTTGGTTCTCAACTGTATTTTCGGCACTAGTCAGGAGCACATTTTCTCTTCCTTATCTTAATTTCCATCTCCTTTTTCCATCAAGGGAGCTCTGGATTTGTTTTCCCTACCTTTCCCTTTTAAGGGAATGTACATCAACTATGTCCGGACCATATCCGTTTTGCAGGTAGCCCATTGTTCAGCTGCAGTTTTCCCGCCAACCTTTTGTTCTAGTTTATTTGGCTCAGCTCCGTTCTTGTTCCATTGAAGTTGGCTCTTGCCCATTAATTATTCTTACCCTGGATTTCCTATTGTCCTTTTCTATCATGATCCAAAACCTAACAATACAATGATCACTGTCTCTTAAATGTTCCCTCACCAACACTTGATCTACTCGGTCCTCCAAAATTCCAAGAACCAGTTGCAACAGTGCCATCTTTTTTGTTGGTTTCAACATACACTGCAGTAGAAAATGTTCCTGAACACAATCGAGGAACCTTTGCCCCTCTCCACCCTTTAACTACCACTGTCCTAGTCTCCCCTTTTTCAAAAAAAAAATTCCCCGCTGGGTCACTGTCTGCGCGGAGTCTACACGTTCTCTCCGTGTCTGCGTGGGTTTTCTCCGGGTGCTCCGGTTTCCTCCCACAGTCCAAAGACGTGCGGGTTAGGTGGATTGGCCATACTAAATTGCCCTTAAGTGTCCAAAAAGGTTAGGAAGGGTTATTGGGTTACGGGGATAGGGTGGGAATGAGGGCCTAAGTAGGTCGGTGCAGACTCGATGGGCCGAATGGCTTCCTTCTGCACTGTATGTTCTTTGTTCTATGTACACTCGGGTAATAAAAGACGCCCATGTGAACTATTTTATAATGTTTGCATCTCCCTGTAATTTCCCTGCAGATATGTTCTTCTTCACCCTTTGCATTAGTTGGCAGTCTATAAGACTGCACTGAGCAATGATATTGATTCTATTTTGTTCCTCAGGTCTAGTCAAATTGATCCTGTCCTTGACCCTTCTGGGACATCCGCTTTCTTCAGCACTGCCACGCTTTTATCAACCGATACCACCACCCCTCCTCCTTTTCTTCATTTCCTATCTTTACTGAACCTTATACCCAGTAATATGTAACACCCAATCCCGTTCTTCCTTGAACCAGGTCTTTGTTATCACCACATTACATTTCCACAATGCAATCTACGCCTGTAGCGCCCCAATCATATTTACTATACTCTGTACAATCAGGCACATGCACGCTAACCCTGATTGAGATGTCATTACTTTCTCATTTATTCTGATTACATCTATTAATCACTAATCTAGTGTTATTTGTCTCTCCCAGTACTTTGTGCTTCCTGTTATTCCATTCTGATATTTCCTCTTGGTGACATCTTCCCGACAGCCAATCCCAGGAATCTAAAGCCCTCCCTCCTGCACTTTCCAGTCACAAATTCATCTGCCTTATCTTCCTATTTCTGTACACACTTGCATGTGGCACTGTGGTAATCTGGAGACTCCAACATTTGAGATCCTGCTTACAAATTTTCTTGCCTTGCTCCCTAAATTCTGATTGCAGGATCCCATCTTCCTTCCTACCCAAGTCTTTGGTACCAATGTGAACCATGACCTCCAGCTGTTCCCCCTCCACCAGATGAATGTCCTGCTGCCACTCCGTGACATCTTTAACGCTGGCACCAGGGAGGCAATATACCACCCTGGAGTCACATACACAGTCATAGAAACACCTTTCTGTTCTCTTAAGAAACAAATCCCCTATCACTATTCTTCTGCCTCCCCTCCTGTACAGCCATGCCACTTGTGCTGCACTCCTCTGAGGAATCAACACCTTCGCCGGCTTCCAAATCGAAAGCGATTAGCAAGCAGGGCCACAGGGGCTCTGGCATTACCTGCCTGGTTCTGTTGGACTGCTTGGTGGTCACCCATTTCCCTTTTGTCTTAGTTTCCCTTACATTAACTTTATTTTATTTTGCTTTAGTTATATTACTTTACTTATAGAACATACAGTGCAGAAGGAGGTCATTCGGCCCATCGAGTCTGCACTGACCCACTTAAGCCCTCACCTCCACCCCATCCCCCTAACCCAATAAACCCTCCTAACCTTTTTAAGGGCAATTTATCGTGGCCAATCCACCTAACCTGCACGTCTTTGGACAGTGGGTGGAAACCGGAGCACCCGGAGGAAACCCACGCAGACACGGGGAGAACGTGCAGACTCCGCACAGACAGTGACCCAGCAGGGAATCAAACCTGGGATCCTGGGGCTGTGAAGCCACAGTGCTAGCCACTTGTGCTACCATGCTGCCCTGACTTCCCCTTAATCCTAGTGTTTCTAACTCAAATCTCTTTAAAAATATGGGGTGCAATTCTCCGCACTCACAACGGTGCGGAGAATAGCGGGGGTCGTAAATTTTTACGGCCACGCTAGTCTGATGCCCTCCCGCTATTCTCCCCCCCCCCCCCCCCCCCCACGCCCGACTCCCGACACGAATCGCTGCCGCCGTTTTTTTACGGCGAGCAGCGATTCTCAGCTGGCCAATGGGCCGAAGTCCAAGCCCTTTACGGGCGTTTTTACGAACGGCAAACACACCTGGTCTGGCCGTTCGTAAAAACGGCCGTAAAGTTCGGATCTTGGCAACCATGGCACCGATTGGCATGGCAGTAGCTCGGCCGTGCCAAGGGTGCCATGGGCCCGCGACCGGTGGGCACCGATCGCGGGCAGCGGGTCCGATTCCCGCGCACTCTTTGTCCTTCCGCCGCCCCGCTGTATCAATTCGCGGGGCGGCTGAGGGGCATCCCGGCCCGCGCATGCGCGGGTTACGCGCAAATGCGCGATGACGTCATCCGCGCATGCGCGGGTTGGAGACTTCCAATCCGCGCATGCGTGGCTGACGTCATGTGACGCGTCAACCGTCGCAAACTCTGGCAAGCGGGCTTAACGAAATTCGTTAAGCCCACGATGCCGGAGTTCACGGCTGCGGCATGCTAGCCCCGACCGGGGACCAGAATCGGTTCCCGGTCGGGGAGGGGGAGGCTGGCATCAAACCCGCCCGTTTTTGACGCCAGCCTTACGATTTCTCCCTGTTTGGGAGAATCGCGCCCATGATTTTCTAATTTACAGCTATTTAGAGACACTCACAAACAAGTTTCTCACCAACCAGTAAACCTACAGTTTTCCTGTGATGCTACCTTTTTTTTAAACTCAGCTCTGAAGGTGAGGGTTACACCTAGGTCCATTTCAGTTCAGCTGTTCCTGTGAATCTAATTCACTATTCACTAGGTCTCTGTCTTACTCAGATATCCTCGCACTCCCCCTACTGGAACATATTCATCTGCTAGGACAAAGGACCCACCCGGCAATCCCCCTTTCACGTCTTAATGGCTGGAACAGTTAATACTCTTTGGGACCCAGATAAAGGGATACACATAATTTGTCAAAACCAAAGTGGAAGTGGGAGCCATGAGACATGGAGTCTTTGAGCTTGTGCAACCATAAATATTGGCTTGTTGTGCTGAAAAAACCCCTCTATCTGCCATTTTACCTCCCACAAACAGCAATACAAAAAAGTGGCTTTGCCCAAATTGAATACCCGGCAATTTCTACTGCAACATCTGTACCATCACCTGCAAGACTGATTCAACTCCATGTGCCTACCTCATCATGGAAGTCAATCTACTGGAAAAGTGAATTATACAGCATCGGTTTTCAACCAAGGCTTCTATGAAGGGACAGTTCTGTAGACTTTGAATCTGGACTCACATGAATAGATACTCTTTTCTCTGTGGTCTTTGCCCTATACATTATTCTTTCCTCTATCCTTCTTTTACTGTATGAGTGCACAGGGAGCTACACAGTGATCCCCCTCCTGTGTTTCAAATGTGTGCAAATATACTAACCTCTGAGTTCAACCTATCTTAAGTTTGCTGTGGGGTTATGAATAGAAAATTAGACCACAATAAACTGAGGGTTTGGGAAACATGCCAAAGCTTATAAAGAGGGAAGCAGATCAAAGCAACTTTCTATTTAGGAGTGGTGAGAGGAAAAATCAGAGTTGTTTTAATTAACCGCCTCCAGTCCTTAACAACACCTTAGGCAGGCATTTGAGAAAGTGCAGAAAAGATACGTGATAATGATTTCAGGGATGAAGCACTTCAGCTATGTTGAAAAACTGGGGATGTTTTCCTTAGAGATGAGGGGCGGGATTCTCCCGTACCAGACGGGTCGGGGGGTCCTGGCGGGAAGCAGTGCCGTCGGGCCGCCCCAAAGGTGCGTGATAGGGACCTGGCGCCACGCCAACCGGCGCCGAAGGGCCTCCGCCGGCTGGCACAAGTCGGCGCATGCGCAGGAGTGCCAGCGCATGCTGGCGTCATCCCCGCGCATGCGGGTTCACTTCCGCATCGGCCATCGCGAAGGACCACAACGGCCGACGCAGAAGGAATAGAGTGCCCCACGGCACAGGCCCGCCCGCAGATCGGTGGGCCCCGACCGCGGGCCAGACCACCGTGAGGGTACATCCCAGGGCAAGATCCCTCCGTGACCCCCCCAGGAACCCCAGAGCCTGCCTCGCAGCCAGGTCCCGCCGGTAAGGGACCTAATCTGATTTACGCCGGCGGCCCCGGCGCCAATTGAGCCGCGCCCGAGACCCCACCATCCTTTGAGGCAGGCAGCGCGACTCATGCTGGGCCGGCTTTTGAGGGGCGGGAGAACTGGGAGGACAGACGGGCAGAATTTTCACACAGCGATTGGTTAGGATCCAGAGTGTCCCGTCTGAGAGTGCAGCAAGGTAGATTTAACTCTGGCATCTGAGTTCAAATCCGCTAACTACCTGGAGAGAAAGGATTTTCAGGGCCATGCAGGAGGGGGGGGGGGGTTGCGAGGATGAAGTTTGA
Organism: Scyliorhinus canicula; assembly: GCF_902713615.1. NCBI lineage: Eukaryota > Metazoa > Chordata > Chondrichthyes > Carcharhiniformes > Scyliorhinidae > Scyliorhinus > Scyliorhinus canicula. Next base: position 103,565,305 of record NC_052154.1, read on the forward strand.
GGGATGGGAGTGAGGAATGAAAGATAAGGGGGTTTAGGGGTGAGGGTTCAGGGTGGGCGGTTATGGTGAGATGTGAAGGGTGAGGGTTTAAGGATGAGCAGTTGTTGTTGAAGGTTCATGATGTGCAGTGGAGGTGAGCTATGAAGGGTGGGGCTTTAGGAGTGAGCAGTTAGGGGTGATGGGTGAAGGTTTGAGAGTGAACTGTTAGGGGTGAGGGTTCAGGGTGAGTAGTTGGGTGAAGGTTTAAGGGTGAGTATTTAGGGACGAAGGGTGAGGGCTTAGCGATTGGAGTGTAGGATCAGGGTTTAGGGGTGAGTAGTTTGGGGTGAAGGGTGAGGGATTGGGGTAAGAGCTGAAGGGCAAGGGTTTAAGGCTAAGTGGTTAGAGGTGAAGGGTGAAGGTTCAGGGGTGAGCGGTTAGGGGTGAATGTTTAAGGGTCCGTATTTAGGAGTGAAGGGTGAGGGCTTAGCGATTGGAGTGTAGGGTGAGGGTTTATGGGTGAGTGGCTAGAGATAAAGGGTGAGGGTTTAGAGGTGAGAAGTTAGGGGTGGAGTAAGCATTTAGGAGTGAGAGGTTAGGGGTGAGGGTTTAGGGGTGAGAGGTAAGGGTTGAAGGGTGAGGGTTTAGGACTAAGTGGCTGGAGCTGAAGGGTGAAGGTTTAGGGGTGAGTGATTAGGGGTTCAGGATGAAAGTTCAGAGTGAGCGGTTAGGGGTTCAAGGTGAGGGTTAAGGTTAGCAGTTAGAGGTAAAGGGTGAGGGTTTAGGAGTCAGCAGTTAATGGTGAGGGTTCAGGGTGACGGTTAGGGATGAAGCGTGAGGGTTTAGGGTTGGGATGCTGGAGTTAGGGGTGAGGATTTAGGATGTGTGGTCGGGGTGAGGGCTGAAGGGTGAAGGTTTGGGGTGAGCAGTTGGGGTGAGGGCTGAAGGATGGGGTTTTAGGAGTGAGCAGTTAGGAGCAAGGTGTTAAGGGTGACGATTTGGGGCAAATGGTGAAAGGGTGAAGGTTTAAGTTGGAGTGAGAACTCAAGGGGAAAAGGGTGAGCAGTTAGCAGTGAATGGCAATGGCGTTGTGTTATTGTCACTGGGCCCAGGATAATCTCTGGGGCTCAGGTTCAAATCCCAACACAGCAGATGGTGAAATTTGAATTCAGTAAAAACCTGGAATTAAAAGTCTAACGATGACCACAAAACTGTGGTCGATTGTCGTAAAAGCCCAACTGGTTCACTAATGTCCTTTTGGGAAGGAAATCTGTTGTCCTTACCTGGCCTGGCCTACATGTGACTCCAGACCCTCAGTACGGTAGCATTGTGGATAGCATAATTGCTTCACAGCTCCAGGGTCCCAGGTTCGATTCCGGCTTGGGTCACTGTCTGTGCGGAGTCTGCACATCCTCCCCGTGTGTGCGTGGGTTTCCTCCGGGTGCTCCGGTTTCCTCCCACATTCCAAAGATGTGCAGGTTAGGTGCATTGGCCATGATAAATTGCCCTTAGTGTCCAAAATTGCCCTTAGTGTTAGGTGGGGTTACTGGGTTATGGGGATAGGGTGGAGGTGTTGACCTTGGGTAGGGTGCTCTTTTCAAGAGCCAGTGCTGACTCGATAAGCCGAATGGCCTCCTTCTGCACTGTAAATTCTATGTAATGTAGTTGACTCTTAAATCCCCCTCAAGGGCAATTAGGGATAGGCAATAAATGCTGGTCCAGCGACACCCACATCACATGAAAGAATTAAAGAAGTGGTGAAAGTTTAGAGGTGAAAGGTGAGGAGATTTTTTGATACTTACAGTCAGCAAGAGACATTTATTTTCCTTAATTGCACCAACACATCCCAGAAATCCGACTATCATCGCTATAATGCCGATGCCAATGAGGAGGTTAGCAGCTGAGATGAAGGGGATGGTTGTGGAGAGCGTAGCGAAGTTACCCTGTGTTACAGCCAACCAGATCCCAACTCCCAGGATTGCACAGCCTCCCAACTAGGAAAGAAGCAAAGATAAATCATCAGCAATTGATGTATCACAATCCTACTGGGATACATGTCAAGAATAAAGAGGGATAAATGGCAACAAACACATTAGATCCTCCTGAGCAGACTGAAGCTTTGACTCTGGAACAAACATCCCCCTCAATCATTCTCACTTACCTCCAGTATTGACCCTTAGAGCAGGCACACACACTCACACACACACACCAAGACACTCACACACACACAAACTGAGATACATACCCTGATACATACACACAAACCTTAACATACACTGAGACACACACCCTGACACACACACACCCTGACACACATACACACACACACCCTGACACACATACACACACACACCCTGACACACATACATACCGAGACACCCTGACACACACCCCCCCCCGACACACATACATACTGAGACGTCCCGCACACACATACACTGAGTCACACACACTGACACACACACACATACACTGAGACACACACCCTGACACACACACACACCCCTGACACACACACACCCCGAGACACACACACCCTGACACACATACACACACACACCCTGACACACATACATACCGAGACACCCTGACACACACACACACACCCTGACACACATACATACCAAGACACCCTGACACACATACACACACACACCCTGACACACATACATACCGAGACACCCTGACACACACACACACACCCTGACACACATACATACCAAGACACCCTGACACACAAACCCTGACACACACACACCCTGAGACACACACACCCTGACACACATACACACACACACCCTGACACACATACATACTGAGACGTCCCGCGCACACACACCCTGACACACACACACACCCTGACACACACACACACCCTGACACACATACATACTGAGACGTCCCGCGCACACACACCCTGACACACACACACACCCTGACACACACACACACCCTGACACACATACATAACGAGACACCCTGACACACACACACACCCTGACACACATACATATTGAAACGTCCCGCACACACACACCCTGACACACACACACCCTGAGATACACACACCCTGAGATACGCACACCCTGGCACACATACATACTGAGACACCCTGACACACACGCACACCCTGACACACATACATACTGAGACATCCCGCGCACACACACCCTGACACACACACACACCCTGACACACACACACACCCTGACACACATACATACTGAGACGTCCCGCGCACACACACCCTGACACACACACACACCCTGACACACATACATAACGAGACACCCTGACACACACACACACCCTGACACACATACATATTGAAACGTCCCGCACACACACACCCTGACACACACACACCCTGAGATACACACACCCTGAGATACGCACACCCTGGCACACATACATACTGAGACACCCTGACACACACGCACACCCTGACACACATACATACTGAGACACCCTGACACACACGCACACCCTGACACACATACATACTGAGACATCCCGCACACACGCACCCTAACACACACACACACTGACACACATATTGAGACACGCACCCTGAGACACACAGACCCTGACCCCGATACACACTGCACCCTGACACACATGCATTCATACCCTGGACACACATCCTGACACATAAATACTGAGACAGACACACACACACACCATGACACACACATTGAGACACACACACACAGCCTGACATAAACATGCTCAGACACACACACAGACACACACCCTGACACACACATTGAGATACACACCCTGACACACACACCCTGAAACACACTGAGGCATGCAAACACCCTGACACATACATGCTGAACATATGTATTGGCATATCTACATGCTGAACATACATATTGACACACATACACCATGACACACACATACTGACACACATAAATGCTGAACACACACACACACCATTGGCTGTATACCATTCCCTCTTAAATAGTTCTCCAACTCCTTGGAAGTGAAATGAGTATCATTGTCACGAACAACCTGCTCCACTGTACCAAATCTTGTGAATATTTTGCCCAGCTTCTCAATAGTTTTTTCAGTCATTGCGGATTTCATAATCATTGCTGTGGTCCATTTAATATGTGCATCCACAATCAATAGCAACATGTGACCCTCAATGGGCCAGCCGAGTCTTTGTATTATCTGCCATGGCTGTGTCGGCCATTCCCAAGGATGTACTAGTTGTAATGGGGGAGAGTTCCTTAGTTTTGCACAAGAATGACATTGTCCCACTTTCTCTTCGATTTGAGCATCTAACCATAGCCACAAAAATAACTGCATGCGGTTCTGGGAGGGGAGGATGGGATTTGATGTGAACAATGGATGGGGATGGATCAGGCTCAACGGGCAGGGCCCGGAGTTTTGATGATGGTGCATGGGGGGGGGGGGGGGGGGGAGGGGGGGGATGAGACCTCCTGTTAGGATAGTTATGTGCAGGGCAGCACGGTGGCGCAATGGTTAACATTGCTGCCTAACGTCGCCTCGGTCCCAGGTTTGATCCTGGCTCTGTGTCACTGTCCGTGTGGAGTTTGCACATTCTCCCCGTGTTTGCGTGGGTTTCTGCTCCAAAGATGTGCAGGGTAGGTGGATTGACCACGCTAAATTGCCCCTTAATTGGAAAAAATTAATTGGGTACTCTAAATTTATTTTAAAAAGGATAGTTATGTGGAACGTGAGGGGTTGGGAGACCCAGTGAAGAGGTCGAGGGTGCTTGCGCACCTGAAAAGTTTGAAGGTTGATGTGGTGATGCTGCAGGAAACTTGAGGGTGAAGGATTAGGTGAGGCTTAGGAAAGGGTCGGTTAGTCAGGTGTTTCACTTGGGTTTTGATGGCAGTTGATGGGAGTTGTCAAAGAGTGCGGTTCCAAATGTAGAAAGTGGTGGCGGATCAGGGTATGTGATAGTGACAGGGGCATTGGGGGGGAAGTTGGTGGCGTTGGTAAGTTTGTATGGTCCAACTGGGACGATGTAGGGTTTGTAAAGAAGGTGTATGGGGCCATCCCGACTTGGGTTCACACAAATTGGCAGTGGGGGAGTCTGGAACTTGATGCTAGAGCCAAGATTGGATAGGTTGCGGCCGCTTGACGAGTCATGGGGGGGGGGGGGGGGGGGGGGGGGGGTGTTGGCTGGGTGTTGGCTGGGCTAATGGTGGAAATGGGAGGAGTGGACACTTCGAGGTTTATGCACCCGGGGGAGTGAGTATTCGTTTTTCCCTTGTGGCGGGGAAGGCGTTGTTGGCCGGGGTCAAGGGGTCGGAATATTCGGCAATTGCGATATTGGATCATGCGCCGCACTGGGTAGGTATGGTCTTGGAGAAGGGGGCAATGCAGAGGCCAGGGTGGAGATTAGATATGGGGCAGTTAGGGAACCGAGGGTTTTGTGATAAGATTGGGAAAGTAATTGAAGAATATGTGGGGTTTAATTGTATGGGTGAGGTTTCGCAGGCGGTGTATGGGAAGCTTTGAAGGCAGTGGTGGGCGGGGGGGGTGGGGGGGGGGGGGGGGTGGGGGATATTGTTTAAGCAAAGATGGATAAGGAGGAGAGGGTGAAGCGGCAAAGGTTAATAGACGAGATGTTGGAGGTAGACAGGAGGTATGCAGAGCTGTGGATCCAGCACTGTTGGAAAAGAGGAAGGAGTTGCAGGCGAGATTTGATCGGCTGTCCGCAAGGAAGGCGGTGTGCCAGCACAGGCGGGCGGTGGAAGCAGTTTGCGAGTATGGACCAACATGGCAGGTCAACTTCACAGGGAATCAGCGGCGAGGGAAATTGTTCAGGTGCGGGATAGGGCAGGGAAGCTGGTGGTGGCTCCGGTTCAGGTTAATAGGGCGTTTGAGGAGTGTAATAGGAGGTTGTATAGGTTGGAACCACCTGGGAGGATCAGGGAATGCAGGAATTCCTGGATGGTTTGGAATATCAGAGGTTGGGGGAGGAGGATAGGGCCACATTGGACGGGTCGATAGAGGAGCAGGAGATAAAGGATGCGATTGGGAGGATGCAGTCAGTGAAGTTTGCAGGGCCAGATGGATTTCCAGTGGAGTATTATAAGAAATTTAGAGATACGTTGGCGCCGGTGATGGTAGGAATGTTTGAGGAGGTGATAGGGAAGGAGGTGTTGCCACAGACATTGGGGCAGGCATCGATCTCCTTGTTGTTCAAGAAGGATAAGCATCCAACAGAGGGTGGGTTGTATAGGACCATATCACTCTTGCATGTGGATGCAAAGGTGTTGGCGAAGGTGTTGGCAGGCTGGTTGGAGGAGTGCCTCCCGAAGATGATAGAGGAGGAAGCTCTTTTCGAACATTAGGAGTGTATTGAATGTAGTTATGGCACCGGCAGAGGGGAGGGAGATAGAGGTAGTAGTGCCACTGGACGCCGAGAAGGCATTTGACCGGGTAGAGTGGGGGTATTTGATGGCGGTTTTGGAGCGGTTTGGGATTGGGCTGCAATTTGTGGAGTGGGTAAGATTACTATACAGGGAGCCGAGGGCGAGTGTCCGCACGACTAATATGAATTTGAGTTGTTTTGCTCTACACCGCGGTACCATGCAGGGATGTCCTATTCCCCCTGTTGTTTGCACTTGTGATTGAGCCTTTGGCCATCGAAACGAGGCTTTCGGGGGTGTGGAGGTGGATAGTGCGGGGGGGGGGGGGGGGGAGCATAGGGCATCTTTGTACGCAGACGACTTGCTTTTGTATGTGTCGGAACCAAGCGCCGATGGGTGGTATACTGGAGCTGTTTCGAGTGTTTGGGTCTTTTTCGGGGTTTAAGCTAAATTTGGACAAGAATAAATGTTTTGTGGTGTCCCGGCCGGGGTGGGGGCATGGATGGGTGAGGTTGCCATTCCACAGGGCGGCAACCCACTTTAGATACTTGGGGGTACAGGTGGCACATGATTGCGGGGGGGTGCTCCATAGGCATAAGAATACTAATTAGGTGGGGAGAGTGAAAGCGGATTTGGCAAGGTGGGATGGTCTTCCTCTGTCGCTGGCAGATTGAGTACTGGCAATTAAGATGAATGTGTTGCCGCGGTTTTTGTTAATTTCTCAGTGCCTGACGATCTTTTTGCCACAGGCGTTTTTTATAAATGGGTGTCTATATAAATATCTGTAGTGAGAGTACCTTTAAGAAATGGGTGTTTACTACTGCAGTGATGTCAGAGAGTGGGTGGAGCTGGGCTGTCTGTCAGCTTTTTTCTTTCAGTTTAGGTTGTTTGCTGCAGGGTGTGTTTATGTTTTGCTTTCAGTGTTGGAGCTGAAGCCAGACAGAGCAGGTGTACTGTTGATCTCTCTGCCATGAAAAGACTATCTCTTGATCATTTGGTGAATTCAGAATTATAAGTGTTCGAAGCAGTGAATGTAAACCTAATGTGCTTCTGTTAAAAGTTGTTTCTTGGGTCTTCTGAATGTTGTTTGAGAAGTTATTAAGGATTACTTAGCGTTGTATTCTTTGGGGGTTGTATTTGAATTGATGGTTGCTAAGATGTTCACTGTATGTGTTAAAAAGGTTAACTTGAGTTCATAGAATAAACATTGTTTTGCATTAAAAAATACTTTTCCATTTCTGCTATACCACATCTGTAGAGTGTGCCGTGTGCTCCCCATACCACAATCTATTAAAAGTTGTGGGTCAGGTGAACTCCATGATACACTAAACCCTGACCCATAACGCTCCACAGAGTTACAGTGAGTGATCGTAACCCTGCTGAATAATCAGTGCCTCCACACCATTACACATTACCTTGCTCAATAGTCAGTGACTCTACACAGTTATACATTATCCTGCTGAATAAATAGTGACTCTACACAGTTACACAGTGAGTGATTGTAACCCTGCTGAATAAATAGTGACTCTACACAGTTACACAGTGAGTGATCGTAACCCTGCTGAATAAATAGTGACTCTACACAGTGTGATCGTAACACTGCTGAATAATCAGTGCGACTACAGTTACACATTATCCTGCTGAATAAAAAGTGACTCTACACAGTTACACAGTGAGTGATTCTTATCCTGCTGAATAATCAATGACTCTACGCAGTTACACAATGGGTGATCACTACCCCGCTGAATAATTAGTGGCTCTACAGTTACACAGTGAGTGATCCTTACCCTGCTGAATAATCGGTAACTCTGCAGTTACACCATGAGTGATCCATCCCCTGTTAAATAAATAGTGATTCTACACAGATATACATTGAGTAATGTGAAGAATGCAGCAATTTCAGATCTGTTTTATTATATGTATTTGGTGCCGGAATGGTGAGACGCTTGGGTTAGTGTGTGTATGTGACTGCTACAGTAATGTTATTAAAAATCCTGGTTTTTAAGAAAGACAGACACTATGGCTGCAAAACATGTAATGAAGATGTTGTAAAAGTAAAATCATCGTCATTTCTAACATGTAAGACCATAAGTCATAGGTTCAGAATTAGGCCATTCGGCCCATCAAGTCTGCTGCACCCTGCAATCATGGCTGATATGTTTTTCATCCCCATTCTCCTAGCTTCTCCCTATACCCCTGATTAAGAACCTATCTATTTCTGTCTTAAAGACACTCAGTGATTTGGCCTTCACAGCCTTCTGTGGCAAAGAGTTCCATAGATTCACCACCATCTGGATGAAGAAATTCCTCCTCATCTCAGTTTTAAACGATTATCCCTTTAGTCTGAGATTGTGTCCTCTGGTTCTAATTTTTCCTACTATTAGAAACATCCTCTGCACATCAACTCTATTCAGGCCTCTCAGTATCCTATACGTTTGAATAAGATACCCCCTCATCTTTCTAAATTTCAACGAATACAGACCCAGAATTCTCAACCGCTGCTCATATGACAAGCTCTTCATTCCAGGGATCATTCTTGTGAATTTCCTCTGGAGACTTTGCAAGGCCAGCACATCCTTCCTTCCTTAGAAACGGGGCCGAAAACTGCTCACAATGCTCCAAATGAGGTCTGAGCAGAGCCTTGTGTAGCCTCAGAAGTACATCCCTGGTCTTGTATTTTTGTATTGTACCTGAAGTAGGGTTAATGGAATTTTGTTTATAGAAAGGTGGTTTCCTGGGGCGTAGATAATTAGTGATATTGTGTTTCGCCTTAGTAAGATGGTCATATCCTAGTTAGTGGGATAGAGATGATGTAGTAAATGGGAGGAGCCAGAGGCTGAAGCAGTAAGACGTGGAGTTTTAGTTTTTGTCCGGAAGGCGAGCTGAGAAGCAGTTTCTGAGGAATACAGCCAGAGATTCTGCATTATTCTGACAGGGTGTCAGGTCTCTCTCTTCAAGCAGCTTCAAAAGATCCAATGTTTGGCAATAATTCTGTGTTTTTTACCTCTAATTAAAAGTGAGTTTTGACCTGAGATGGGCTTTGCTTGATTGGAGATAAAGAAGATCTCAGTTAGAAGTTAAATTATTTCCTTTTATTAAGCAGTGCTTAACTGGTACTTGTAAGCTATTTTTTGGATGATGTTAAAGTTAATAATGCTGTGTTAGTCATAAAGTTTGTTGTAATATACAATATCCTTATTTGTGCTTGAATCACCGCTGGAGTGAAGTATCCTTTCCTCACTGTCTTACAAAATAAAAATAAAATATTGAAGTTCTGAAGTATCCTAGTACAGGTTGGGGACTGGTCGGAGATGGTAATAGTGATCATTATCCTGCTTAATTATCAGAAACTCCCAACAGTTACACAATAAATCTGTCCATTTCTTGAATATATATAGCCCCAGTGAGGTTATAAATGATTGTATAAAAGAGTGCCTAATGTTGCTCTATTACGTGTGCAGGGGAACCAGACAATGTTGTTCTTTCTCTCTGCAGATGAACATCAGGACTGATAGTTCCACATGGAATGCCAGGATCTATTCTGTCGATGCTCTGATGTGTTCCCATCAGGGTCTTTAAAATGACTCGTCAACAGTCAGACACATCAGGAAGCCCAGTTTGTGGCCGTCAATGTCAGGGTTTAGAGGCAACATAGAAACCTTTCCATTTCAATGGCACAGACCTGACAAACAATTGGGTCGAGTGTGAGTCTTGCATCTGATTGGAAAGGGTGAAAATTCTACGGCTGTCAAAATGCTGGCAGAAACAGCAGATGTTCCCAGAACACCAATCGCCTGTGATGGATGACACATTGTGAGCTAAATATGTCCTGAGGCCAAGTTTGTATTCAATATTTCAACAAGAGGTTTTGGAGAGACTCCTAGACTGCTGTATCTAATCCAGTGTGACAATATCAGGGACTGGGCCCTGCTCCCAGCTGCAGATGGGCAGCAGCTGTCCTGTCCTCCTCTTACACAAACTGATGTAATTGAGCTAATTCATAGTAAAGATAAATTACAAATATTTCAGTGGTTTGGGTTCTGCTGCCATTCAAGAGTTTAAACTGGTTTAACCAGTGTCAAACAGTGTTTATATAACTGAGTGTTTGATGGCTATACCCCTAAACTCCCGCACAGGGGAGATGGCAGTGTCACGGAATGTCACATGACACTGGGCAGCTAATCCAGTGGCCCAGGCTAATGCTCTGAGGTCATGGGTTCAAATCCCATCACAGAAGCTGGTGGAATTTGAATTCAACTAATAAAATTAGAAATTGAAGAGCTAGTCTCAGTATTAGTGACCATGAAACTTATCACTGATTGTTGTAAAAACCCATCTGGATCATTAAGGAAATCTGTCATCCTAACCTGGTCTGGCCAACATGTGACACCAGATCCACAGCAATGTGATTAACTCTTAACTACCCTCAGAAATAGCCCTGTTCAAGGGCAATTAGGAATGGGCAATAAATGCCAGCCCTGCCAGCAATGCCCATATCCCCATGAAGAAATAAAAAAATAAAGAAAGGAAAAGCTCACCCAGGCCCAGGGGCCACCTTCCTTGTATAAATTTGTGCAGGGAATGCCAGCATTCTACACAACTGTTGCAGGCCCTGATCTTGTCTCTGTCCATGCATGGCATAAATCAATGTTGCAGGGAACGAAACCTGCTGGAAAATATCCGGCAGCCTCTGTAAATCTGAAGTAAATTGACCAGGATGGAGAGATATCCTGCCCTGGAACCATTCACTTCAGCTTCAGTTACCTAGGTCCAGAATTCAGAAATTTCCTCCTTAAACCTCACAACATTACTTTCCACCTTCAAACCTGCCATTTTGATGATGTCAGCCCTGCTATATTTTTATATGGCTCAGTGTTAATTCTGTTTTATAAGGCTCTTGTGATGCATCTTAATGTTTGATGATATTAAATTGGCACTATATAAATAAGAATGTAAAGAAACAGGGAGCAGGAGTGTATGGCTTATCGAGCCTGTTCCACCATTCAGCCTCATCATTGCTGATCCTGGGCTCCACCCCACTCCACACAATCCTTAATTCTCTGAGAAACAAAACTCTGTCTATCCCAGATTTAAATGTATTCAGTGATGGAGCCTCCAGAACTCTCTGGGATAGAGAATTCCAAAGATTCACAACCCTTTGAATGAAGTAATTTCTCCTCATCTCAGTCCTAATCAGCCCCTTATCCTGAGCCTGTTCCCCTGTATTTTTTATCCAACCAGTGGAAACAATCTGTCAGCGTCCACCCCATCAAGTCTCTTCAGAATGTTATAATTTTCAACAAGGTCGCCTCTCAGTACTCTGAACTCCAGAAAATATTGGTCCAATTTACTCAGCTTCTCATAGAACAACATAGAACATAGAACATACAGTGCAGAAGGAGGCCATTCGGCCCATTGAGTCTGCACCGACCCACTTAAGCCCTCACTTCCATCCTATCCCTGTAACCCTGTGGTAAACCACTGTTACACCTGTATTAGGTGATGTAAGGTAGGACCTGTACTGCAGGTTCGCCGGTAGCCCCTGCCTGCTGGCTCCACCTAGTAGGAGGAGAGTGTCCTCTATTCAGCAGCCATTTCGTCAGCTGCTGTGGGAGGCCACACATCTTACTGCAATAAAGCCACAGTTATATCCAACCTTAGTCTTTGTACAATTGATCGTGCATCAATTTATTGCAGTAAGATTTTCTAAAAGATGGACCTCCGAATCACCACATCGCCTGCAGCTGGATCCGCAATCAAGCGACGCCAAAAAGGACTTTAATCACTGGCTAGCTTGCTTCGAGGCCTATAGCAACTCAGCGACCAATCCTCCAACGGAGGCTCAGAAGATACAGATCCTGTACTCAAAGTTGAGCTCCAACGCGTTTCCGCTGATCCAGGACGTCCCGAATTACGCAGACACCATGGCGCTCCTCAAAGAAACCTACGCACAGAAAACGAACACACTCTTCGCCAGGTACGTACTTGCCACTCCCTCTCAACTACCTGGTGAGTCCATAGAAGACTTCTGGCGGGCCCTAATCCCACTCGTCCGGGACTGTGACTGTAGGCCGTTACGGCCACCGAACATTCCAACCTTCTTATGCGCGATGCGTTTGTAACGGGGATTGGGTCGGACCTCATATGCCAAAGACTGCTAGAAGGGGCCACGCTCGACCTAGCTGAGACTAAATAGCTAGCACTCTCCATGACGGTTGTTGCTCGTTGTGTTCTCTCTTTAATTGGCTCTGTTCATGGCGGTTAACATGGTCGACTTCCTTAATTCTAATTACGTTTGCTCAAGAGTCACCAGGTATCTTGCGATACCGCCACAAGGTTCAAAACCGAATACTGATCAAAGACTCGATACACCAGTTAGTAAGTTCGAAATCAATGCTCATTTATTTACACACACAGTCAAATATACTCATGCACAAACTCTACCAACTAAACTATCACTACTACTAAAGCCTATACTTAGCTTCGATCGTCCACACAGTCAGAGGAACAGAGGCCGTTGTCCGGTTCTGAGGCTGCTGGGGTCGAGCTGGTACGGAATAGTAGCTAGGAGCGTCTATCTCGTAGTGTGCGTTGACTTTGGACTTACTTGTTCTGGTGCAGCTGCTAGGCAGGTCTCTCCTCGCTGAGAGCCAAGGCCAAGAGAGCGAGTCTCTCTTGGGGGATCCTTCTTATACCCAAAGGGGGCTTCGCGCGCTTTTGGGCAGTCCTTGAACTTGGTCCCAATTAATTGGACTGTATCTTGATCATCGGTATTGATTCCCTCCAATAAAGGGGTGGTTGCCCTGATTGCTGGGCGGGCCCTAGGTGGCCGTTGGCCTGCTTTGTTCTAGTCTCCTCTGGCGCCGGGATGTCTGCTTTAGTATTGTTTACCTAAATGTTACTCTTTTATCCCCGGAGATGGCTCATTAGTATGGTAATGGTTTTGCAGTATCGGTCTTGTCTGGGAGCTACAGCTCAAATCAACTGACAAACCCTGCACCTGCTTGCTTTCTCAGCATTGTCCATTTTCCCTGCATTCTTTGCAAAGTGTCCATTTTGTAATCGGGACTTGGTCACCCCAGGTGGCTACACTGTCGCCTCACGTAATGCTCAGGCCTACCCCTCCGGCCACGCGGCCCACCCCTCCTATCCCTCGTGCACCCCACAGACGGCCGCCCCAGCCGGGGCTTCACCCAGCCAGTACGCCTGCGCCACATGCCAACCCGCGCACCCCGGGGAGCCCGATGTTACTTCTGCAGCCAGCAGAAGCACCCCCGCCAACGCTGCCCGGCCCACACTGCCATTTGCAAGGCTTGCGGCAAAAAGGGGCACTTCGCCGCGGTGTGCCAGGCCCGCGCAATCGCCGCTATCACCCCCTCGCCCCTGACCAACAAACAATAGTTGCCATCTTCATCCCAGACCACACGCGGCCAGTTGGCGCTGCCATCTTCACCTCCCGGGGCCGCAAGCGGCCAGTGGGCACCGCCATCTTCCTCCTCAGTCCACGTGCAGCCCATGGGCGCCGCCATCTTGTCCAGCCCCCGCAACATGCGGCCCATGGACGCCACCATCTTGTCCAACTCCCGCAGGTGCGGTCCATGGGCGCCGCCATTTTGTCTCCCGCAGGATCTTCAGGCGCCGCCATCCTGTCTTCCCCACAGGGCATGGGCGCCGACAGCATTCCACGACCTGGGCCCCCCACGCTCTCCATCTTCTGACGCCAGCAACGACCGACCACAGCTCGCCTCAGTAACGATCGACCAGTCTCGTCCGCACAACCTGGCCACCGCTTCGACCAGTATGAGAATCAACGGTCACGTGACCTCTTGCCTGCTGGACTCCGGGAGCACCGAAAGCTCATCCACCCGGATACGGTAAGGCGCTGCTCCCTCGTGGTCCACCCCACCAATCAAAGAATCTCCCTGGCCTCCGGATCCCATTCCATCGCGATCTGGGGGTTCTGCACGTTCACTCTCATGGTCCAGGGCGTAGAATTCAGCGGCTTCCACCTCTACGTCCTTCCTAATCTCTGCGCTGCACTACTACTAGGCCTGGACTTCCAGTGCAATCTCCAGAGCCTTACCCTCTAATTTGGCGAGCCCCTACCACCCCTCACTGTGTGTGGCCTCGCGACCCTAAAGGTTGACCCACCCTCCCTCTTTGAAAATGAAAAATCGTTTATTGTCACGAGTAGGCTTCAATGAAGTTACTGTGAAAAGCCCCTAGTCGCCACATTCCGGTGCCTGTCCGGGGAGGCTGATACGGGAATCGAACCGTGCTGCTGGCCTGCTTGGTCTGCTTTAAAAGCCAGCGATTTAGCCACATCACCTGCAGCTGGATCCGCAATCAAGCGACACCAAAAAGGACTTTAATCACTGGCTAGCTTGCTTCGAGGCCTATAGCAACTCAGCGACCACTCCTCCAACGGAGGCTCAGAAGATACAGATCCTGTACTCAAAGTTGAGCTCCAACGTGTTTCCGCTGATCCAGGACGTCCCGAATTACGCAGACACAGTGGAAGAGACGACACTGGGCAGAATGCCTTGTAACAGACACTATAACATAGCGGAAGAGACGAAACAGGGATAGAATGTCTTGCATCCGACACTATAACACAGTGGCAGCGGCTACACTGGGGCAGAATGACTTATATCAGACACGGTAACACAGAGGAAGAGACGACACTGCGGCACAATGTCTCGTATCAGACACTGTAACACAGAGGAAGAGAGGTCACTGGGACAGAATGACATATCAGACACTGTAAAACTGAGAAAGAGATGACACTGGGGAAGAATGCATTGTATCAGACACTGTAACACAGCGGAAAAGACGACACTGGGACAGAATGTCTTGCATCATACACTGTAACACAGTAGAAGAGACAACACTGGGACAGAATGTCTTGTATCAGACACTGTAACACAGAGGAAGAGAGGAACTGGGGCAGAATGTCATGTATCAGACACTGTAACACAGAGGAAGAGACGACACTGGGACACAATGTCTTGCATCATACACTGTAACACAGTAGAAGAGACAACACTGGGGCAGAATGTCTTGTATCAGACACTGTAAGACAGAGGAAGAGAGGAACTGGGGCAGAATGTCTTGTATCAGAACTAACACAGTAGAAGAGATGACACTGGGGCAGAATGCCTTGTATCAGACACTGTAACAGAGAGGGAAAAAGGACACTGAGACAGCATGTCTTGTATTAGACATTGTAACACAGAGGAAGAGACAATACTGGGGCAAAATGCCTTGTATCAGACACTGTGACACAAAGGCAAAGAGGACACTGGGATGGAATATCTTGTATCAGACACTGTAACACCGAGCATGAGACAACACTGGGGCAGAATGTCTTATCTCTGACACTAACACAGCGGAAGAGATGACACTGGGGCAGAATGTCTTGTATCAGACACTGTAACAGTGAGGCAAAAAGGGCACTGAGACAGTATGTTTTGTATCAGACACTGTAACACAGTGGAAGAGACGACACTGGGGCAGAATGTCTTGTATCAGACACTGTAACAGTGATGCAAAAAGGGCACTGAGACAATATGTTTTGTATCAGACACTTTAACACAGTGGAAGAGACGACACTGGGCAGAATGCCTTGTAACAGACACTGTAACACAGAGGAAGAGAGAAACTGGGGCAGAATGACTCGTATCAGACACTAACACAGATGCAGAGAGGACGCTGGGACAGAATATCTTGTATCAGACACTGTAACACAGTGAAAGAGATGACACTGGGGCAGAATGTCTTCTATCAGACACGGTAACACAGAGGAAGAGACGACACTGTGGCAGAATGTCTTGTATCAGACACTGTAATACGGCAGGAGAGACGACACTGGGACAGAATGCCTTGTATCAGACACGGTAACACAGAGGAAGAGACGACACTGTGGCAGAATGTCTTGTATCAGACACGGTAACACAGAGGAAGAGACGACACTGGCAGAATGTCTTGTATCAGACACGGTAACACAGAGGAAGAGACGACACTGTGGCAGAATGTCTTCTATCAGACACGGTAACACAGAGGAAGAGACGACACTGTGGCAGAATGTCTTGTATCAGACACTGTAACACAGATGCAGAGAGAACGCCGGGACAGAATATCTTGTATCAGACACTGTAACCCAGTGGAACAAACGACACTGCGACAGAATATCTTGTATCAGACACTGTAACACAGCAGAAGAGACCTCACTGGGCAGAATGTCTTGTTTCAGACACTGTAGTTTGCGGACATGGAGCTGCAGACCTTGCTGCAGACTATGGAGGAGAGACTGGGCACCCTGTACGTTGGGATGGGAAGGAGGCTGCTACCCGCAGCCGTACACCAGGCCTGGGCGCAGGTGGCACCATGCACCCCACTGCCAGGACCGAACAGCAGGGCAGAAAAAAGCTGTACAACCTTCTCAGGATGGCCAGAGTAGGCAGCTCTGTGCCCCTGACACCAAACCCCTTCCAATGCACCTGGAGGGTGACCAAACCCCACCAACCAACAGTTTATGTGCTCCCCTCCCTGCAGCACAGGCAGCAACCATACCGACTGACATACCCCAGTGCCCTGGCCACGGAGGCCACCAGCTGCCCACCCTTGTGCGGCATGCTTTCAACTGCCTAACACTGTGCATTTTCTGGACCACAAGAGGAAAAAGACCAGAGGGGGACTGCCGGATCTGTGCCACCTCACCGCAGCGGGCACTGGACCTGGTCGATGGACCTGGAGAGAGGGCAATCGCAGAGGCAGAGGTCTGCATCGGGAGAGTAGGGTGACCCCACTGAGTTGTGGTTCCGCTTGGCATGTGTGGCACAACCCCCCACACCCCCACCACCACCCACCCCCCAACCATCATCCATTACCCCCACACCACCGACCACCCCAATGTGCGATCCAATTATGCATCATGCCTTGTGTTTTGCAGGATCACCTGGCAATGAGGTGGGCCCTTCTGGTGTCCCTGCTCCTGACCCCAGGTGGATACCAGTGAGGAAGCGGACAATGACAAGAGCTCTCAAACCATAGCCTGAGACACCCCGGAGCTGCAGGCCGGGGCCGACACTGACTGGGGACAATACTGACTTCCCAACAAAGCTGTCTCCAATACCCTCCACCATCCCAGAGACACTGACCTCGGTTGGCCATGTTAGTGAAGAGGATCCTGGCGCACTATCTGGCGCACACCGCACACTTGCTGTGGTACAGCAGGAGGTGGTAGGAATCCCCGAGGGGGTGTAGTGTCGGACTAGCTTCCATCCAGACGAGTTTAGGAGTTCTGGAATTTGCGGTCCCATCGATAGTGGAGATGCAGTCACAGAGCCAGAGACTATATGAGGGGTTATCAGCACCCATCCAGCGCCTGCTGGTGCAGCAGGCGGTGCCAACCATACATGCCACCCAGGCCAACACAGGATGTCCAAGGCCTGGGGCACTCTATGCGGTTGAGCGCTGCCTTGTCACAGACAGCCATGTACCAGAGCCACCTGGACATTGCAGCAGCACTCCAGAGCTTGGCCTATTCACAGCGGATCATGGCTGAGGGTATTGGCAGCATTACCCGGGGACAGAGGCAGCTGGCATAGTCACTCACTGATGTGGCACAGACCCAGAGGGTAGTGGCATTCACTGGCTGATGTGGCATAGTCCCAGAGGGAGGTGGTCTATTCCCCGTGTTCCATGACCATTGAGACTCTGGTCCAGCCGTAAGCGGGCCTCCAGGACTGACAGCGTCTGGTGGCAGGGGAGCCTCAAGGATTAGATCCACTTGCACCTCCATCCCGAGGTGTAGCCCGGGGGCCATCGGGCACCCCGAGGAGGAGATTATGGGGCTCATGCCGGTGACTCTCGCAGGGGTGGTGCAGGAACACCAGAGCGCCTCGGACTACTACTACCCCCCCCCCCCCCCCCCCCCAGCGGCCAGAACAGGGCAGCATGTGCCACCTGAGCAGCAGCCGGGCCCATCCAGGTCCGGTCGCTTCAGAAGACGGCCGTCAAAGGGGACCCAGGTCACAGGGCGGGAACAGTAGCAGGCCGCTGGCCTGGGAATCCACCTAGCACCACGCCAGCTGCACGTTCGAGTGGAACCCCTATGGTGTGTGAAGACTCGCCCATCATGGGTCGGTGCTCGTCAGGTGATATGCACCCCGTCGATCACCCCCAGGACCTGGGGCATCTTAGCAATATTGGTGAACCCTGCTGCCTGGGCGTCCTGGTGGGCTCTGTCCACATTGAATTTGGTAGATTGTGTTGACCGGGTATATAAGGCCTCTGTGATAGCTCAGACGCACCTGTGCACCAAGATCTGTGAAATCCCCACTCGGCGCCTGGCAGTACCCATGGCATAAAAGTTCATGGCAACCGCCACCTTGGCGGCCACCGGGAGTGAGTGTGCTCCCTCATATCACCGAGGTGCATGCTTCGCTATGATTTGGCAGATATGTCTCGCAGTTTCCCTGCTCAGCCCGAATCTTCGACGGCATGCCCAGTCACTGTGTGTCTCACTGGTGTGGTGTCCTCAATCCTGTTGATTCTTCTTACAGCTCTCAGTGCCACTAACGTTTAATAATAAATGATGAGTGTTAATCCTGAAATTTCATTAGGGAATAACCCTGCATTCCTCAGCAACAAAAGACCGATCTGTGCAATGGCAAAATAGTTAGTGAGGATTTATGAGCTCTGAAATATTTTGAACTCTGGGAGGTGGTGTTAGAGATGATTAATGTTTGATTTATACCCTTCTTTGAATCTGTCCACAGCTAACAGATAAGGTAGGTGAGAGCAAGAGAGCAAGACATGAGGCTCCGCCACTGAACAAAGAAGCACAGGACAGGCCCTTCGGCCCTCCAAGCCTGTACCGGTCATGATACCACCCTTGGCCAAAGCCCTCAGCACTTCCTTGTGCCGTATCCCTCTCTACCCATGCTATCCATGTATTTGTCGAGATGCCTTTTGAACGCTGTCAATGTACCTGCTTCCACAACCTTGCCTGGCAGTGCGTTCGAGGCACTCAACACCCTCTGTGTAAAAAAGCTGCCTCGCACATCTCCTCTAAACTTTGCCCCATGGACCTTAAACCTATGCCCCTGGTTACTGATCCCTCCACCCTGGGAAAGAGGGCCTACCCATCCACTCTATCCATTCCCCTCATAACTTCTAGACCTCTATCAGGTCACCCCTCAACCTCCGTCATTCTCTATCTCCCTCACTGTTGCCCCCTCCTGTCGCAGACTCTTTTCATGTTTTTCCCCAAAGTCACCCCTGAATAATCGGTTTGTGTGTGTGTGTGTATTTTCTTAACCACGGAGAGAAATACAATTTAAAATAACCCACCAGTAAAGCCCTTTTATTTATTTAAAAAAGAAAAAATGTTGTTATTTCACACTATTGTTCTGGAAGTTACTTCAGAAAAGATAAAGTCACCAACACATATATAAAGATTAGTTCCAAACGAAGAGAAAACGATAGTTCTAAACGTAAATCAAGATCAACGCACATTCAGTATATATATATATTAAAGTAATTGTGTTGCGTTGTCTAAAGTGATGATTGTAGTGATCTGTTGATATGCAAGGGGTTAACATCTGTGACTAAGTGCTAGACAACCACTGTCTAGCAGCACCAGATCTAAGCTACACTCAGAGGAGATTCCCACCTCTTCGTATCAGGAGTGACCAGTGAGCAGAGTGTAGTTAAACATTATATATACTTATTCTTATTTATCTAATCTTCAGTTATAGTTGTAGAAGAGTAAACAAACTCACAGTTATTTATATTTGTTACTCAATAAACAGTATTTGCTTAATTGCTTAACCATCAGACCGTCTGGAAGTACTTAAAAGAGTAACAAGATATTACTATAATGTAATATGACATGGTACCACGATTTGGCATCGAAAAAACTAGCTAGATAGATTAGGAAAATCCAGAAAAGAAATTAGTAGCAGCTATTCAACTGGGGAAGCTTCGCAGCAAACGGATCCTTCGCAGAAAACCACCTCAATGTTCCATGCACAAGCTCCACGTCAACTCAAGATAACCGGTAATTTAAATTCTAATTGGAAATTGTTCAAGCAACAATTTCAAATCTACTTAGAAGCTACTGATTTAACCACCATTACGGATGGCAGGAAAATTGCATTGTTTCTATCAATGGCAGGACAACATGCAATTGAAATATATAATTCATTCCTATACTCTGACGGTCAGGACAAAAGCAAATTTGACGTAAATTGATGACCACGGCAAAATTCAAACAAATTAAATTTATTACAGATTCATATTCAATAAAAGATTGCAGAAAACTGGGGAATAGTTGACAAGCTTTGTCACCGATTTGAAACTCCTAGCATAATCTTGTAACAATGCAGTTTTGGATGATTCGCTAATCCGTGATCAAATTGTATGTGGCATAAATGATGAAAATTAAGAGAGAGGCTAGTAAGACAGCAAGATATTGCGTTACAAGTAGCCATGGAAAAATGCTTAGTACATGAACAAAGTAAAAATCAATATAATGAATATTATACCTGTGAAAAAGGCACGAAAATCCACCACGAGGTTGAGTGTGTAGAAATGATGGCACAATCAATGAAGAAGCACGTTTCGGACGGCAGCCATCTTGCGCACGCGCACTCAAACCCTGCACATGTGCATTTCGTCGGAAAATGCGAGAACGAAGAAAACCGGTCTGTGCATACAAAGACTTGAAGCTTGTACAAAGAATATACACAGCAACTCAAGCTACACCAAGTATGGATGAAGAAATCCAACAAATCTGAAATCAGTACTCTGATGTATTCAGAGGCATGGGCACATTATCGTTCCAGTATAAGATTTTACTCAGGAAGGGTGTCAAGCCAGTTCTTCATCTGCCTAGGAGAATTCCTGCTCCTTTGCGCGAAAGGTTAAAACTAGAATCTGACCGACTTCAATCCGGAGGTATTATATCTCGAGTAACACAACCGACTGACTGGGTCAGCTCATTGTTTTGTGTAAAAAAAAATCTGGAGATATTCGCATCTGCATTCATCCTAAAGATCGCAAAAAGAATATAAGAAGGGAACATTATCCCATACCAAAGCGTAAAGAAATCACAAGTGAGATGGTGAATGCTCGCATCTTCACAAAGTTAGACGCTTCAAAGGGATTTTGGTAAATGCAATTCGATGACTCGAGCAGACTATTATGTACTTTCAACACGCCCTTTGGACAATTTTGCTTCAAATGTATGCCATTTGGTATAATATCAGCATCTGAGATATTCCTCAGGATCAGGGAACAAATGACAGAAGGAATTGAAGGTGTGAGGGTGTACGTTGACGACATCACCATTTAGTCAACAACCAAGGAAGAACACATCAAACTTTTAAGAAAAGTATTTGAACATCGCCTATTGTCACAAGTAGGCTTCAAATGAAGTTACTGTGAAAAGCCCCTAGTCACCACATTCCGGCGCCTGTTCAGGGAGGCTGGTACGGGAATTGAACCGTGCTGCTGGCCTGCCTTGATCTGCTTTAAAAGCCAGCCCAACGCATCAACAAGTTCGGACTCAAACTGAATCAAGCAAAGTGCACATTTGCACAACCTTCATTGAAATACTTGGAAGATACCATTTCTCATCAAGGTGTCAGACCTGATGATACTAAGATAGCAGCGATTCAAAACATGAAAATTCCAGAAGAAAAGAAAGCTGTTCTGAGGTTTCTGGGTTTTGGCAATTTTCTTAGCAAGTTTATTTCTAACCTGTCAGCAAGAACAACTGCATTGCGAAATTTAATCAGAAAATCAACTACTTTTGAATGGACGCAGGTCATCAGAAGGAGTGGACAGATTTAAAAACACAGTTTATGACTGCACCGATACTTGCTTTCTTCGAACCGAAAAGAGAACCAAAATATCCACTGATGCAAGTCAGGATGGGATAGGCGCAGTTCTCTTACAACAAGATGAAAATTCTGATTGGATTCCTGTGGCAGATGCTTCAAGAGCAATGACAGCAATGGAATGCAGATACTCACAAACTTAGCAGGAATGCCTAGGTCTATTGAGAGGAATACTCTATTTCCATGTCTATGGACTTCCAACCTTCACTGTGGAGATGGATCACAGGCAGTTGGGCCACATCACTGACAAATATCTAAACGATATGATACCCGGACTCCAGAGAATAATGATGAAATTACAAAGGTATCATTTCAATTTAATTTACACACCTGGGAAAGAGCTAATAATTGCAGACACTTTATCACGTTCCATTGCAACAGATAGCACACCGATGGAATTTATAAGAGACATAGAGCTCAGGCTCAACTATGTGCGGAGAACCTCCCTGCATCAGACGAAAAACTGCAAATAATAAAGTAAGAAAGAAAGAAGGACGCAACTCTTCAGAGGGTAATACACCATCTATAGCTTGGGTGGCCCGAAGGGGCACTGTCCTCAATATCGCAACATACAATCAGATTTAACAATCAGTTAATGGCCTATTGTTGAGACAAGACCAAATTGTCATCCCACAAAGTCTTTGATCCGATATTTTAGAGAAAATTCACGAGGGACACCTCGGTATGGAAAAATATAAAAGAGCAAGACAGGAGGTCTACTAGCCGGGATAAACAGGGACATCACTGTCATGATAATAACCTGCAAAACCTATCAAAGACACCAACCTGCACAATGCAAGGAGACCCTTCAACAGCACAAACTGATCACATCTCCTTGGACAAAAGTAGGGATCGACCTCTTCCAGGCAACTGGTCGAGACTACGTTCTAATAATGGATTATTATTCTAACTACCCAGAAGATATGAAACTTCCATACCTGACATTAAATTCAGTAATCAAAGCGTGTAAAGGAATATTCTCAAGACATGGAATACCGGAAACAGTAATGTTGGATAATGTCCCATATTTTGCAAGTTTGGAATGGTCAGAATTCTCGAGGAAATATAATTTCAAGCATGTGACATCCGGGTCATCACTACCCTCAGTCCAACGGCAAAGTTGAGAAGGTGATCACATAATTGATAAGTTGATAAGTAAAGCAAATGACTCAATGTCATATATCCATCTTGTTTTATTGTTATATAGAGCTCCTCCTCTATCTTCAGGACTCTCGCTGGCTCAAATGTTATTCAACAGGGATCTCAGGACTACCTTACCAGCAATCAGAGTGCAGAATCCAGACCATTTGTGTTCTGAAGTAGATTGAAGAACAACATTCAAAACAAAGGTTGTACCATGACCAACATACAGCTTAATTAGAACCATTGACAAAGGACGACCTTGTCAGGATCAAGAATCCAGGAGGATGGTCTGCTCCAGCTACAATCATTAGGCAAGCAGCTCCACGATCTTATATAGTCAAATCAGCAGAAGGCACGGTTTTTCAGCGCAACAGACGTGCTTTGCAGAATATTAAGCTTCAACAACCAATATTTCCAACCTTAAACTTCAATGACTCACAATTTCAAGAAAATCTACTGCATAGAGAAAATCAGATGACATGCACAAAACTGTCAAAGTTTCAGACTCACCACTTCGTCAGTTAAGAAGGTCAACACCAAGGCGACGAAAACCTAATAGATTGAACTTATAAATATTATACTACTGTGTAGAGTCATTAATCAACTTTTGTTTGTACAGATATACATCTCATGATTTATATTTATTTGTTATACAATTTTCTCTATAAGCATAGAAAATGTGTTAAAAAAGGGGGATGTAGTGATCTGTATATCTGTTGATATGTAAGGGGTTAACATCTGTCAGTAAGTGCTATACAACCACTAGATGGCAGCACCAGATCTATGTACATAAGCTACACTCAGAGGAGATTCCCGCCTCTTTGTATCAGGAGTGACTAGTGAGCAGACTAGTTAAACATTATATATACTTATTCTTATTTATCTAATCTCCAGTTATAGTTGTAGAAGAGTAAACAAATTCATAGTTATTTATAATGTTACTCAATAAACAGTATTTGCTTAATTTTGACTGTATTTTACTAAACATCAACCATCAGACTGTTCTGGAAGTAAGCAAAAGAGTAACAAGAGATTACTAGAATGTAATATAACAATGATCTTGAGAGTGGTCCCTGCTGCTGTGATGGTTTTCACTGTCTAATTGCCAGAGATTAGTTTAACAAATGAACTTAGTAGGTGGAATGAGGGTTACAGGAAAAAGAGTTGATTCCTTACTTTTGTTCTGCAGGTGTAACTTTTTTCACTGCCTCGTTACTTTACAGCAAACCCACAGCTATTTCTAAATGCCTGTTGTGGTGGTATGAATGTGAGCACTGCCATTGGTGCAGAGCATGGGTTTCCCATTGGCTCTGGCTGGTCGTGTGCCTCTCATCCGATTGGCTGGGACTAGTCATGTGACTGCTCACCAATTGGTCGAGAGGTAAGTAGACCCCGCCTCTGAGGCGGGGTATAAGTACCCAGAGTTCCCGGCGGTCAGCCTTACTCTGTAGTCGACCACCGGGCTAACAACTAGCTGATTAAAGCCACAGTTCGGATCCTAATCGTGTGTTGAATCCAATTGATGGTACATCAATTTAATCAGCTAGAATTTTGGAATGGAGCTACACATCAAGCCTGACTGCCTCCGTACCAGCCCGCATGCTTCAAATGCATCTGCAATCTTTAAACACTGGCAGGCATGTTTTAATAGTAACCTGACGACTGCAGCCGGCAAGCCCACCAAGGAGCAGAAACTCCACATCCTTCTCTCATGCGTGGGCACAGCGATCTACTCAATGATTGAGGACGAAAGCGACTATGATGCGGCCATGGAGATTCTCAAAGGACACTTTCTCCGGCCGGTCAACAAAGTATACACACGGCATCGCCTGACGACTAGATAACAGTTCCCTGGTGAGTCACTCGACGAGTTTGACCAGGCCCTCGCAGCTCATGGGAGAACGTGCGCATGTCTCCAAGTTTTGGCGACTGAGCACATGGAACATTTAATCAGAGACGCTTACGTTGCTGGCATGCAGTCCCTTCTATCCGCCAAAGATTGCTGGAGAAGAACACCCTCAGCCTAGCTGAGGCACGGACTCTTGCAACCTCCCTGGAGGTTGCTCACCTGAACGCCCGCGCATACGGCCCTGGCCGCACAGCAACCCCTTGGACTTCATCGCACACGCCACCACCGTCCTCCGTGGACCCCGACCCCCCCCCCCAAGCCTGCGCTGCGGGTCTCTCCGATAAACTAGCGGGGCCACGTTGCTATTTTTCTGGTCTCTCCAAGCACCCCCGCCCGCGCTGCCCGGCCCGCTCCGCTCTGTGTAAGAGCTGCGGGAAGAAGGGCCACTACGCGGTGGTCTGCCAGATCAAGTCGGTCGCTGCTGTTCCGCGCAGCGACCGTGGATCGCCCCCCGGGGCCCCTCTAGGGCCCAGCGTCGCACACCAACCTCTCCGGCCCGACTCCCGGCCCCGCAACGGCCCCACAGTCCTCCTGACCCTCGCTCCCAGCTGCCCCGACCGGCCCACAGACGCTGCTGACTCTGCCCCCAGCCGCCACGAGGTTCCCACGGGCGCCGCCATCTTGGGCCCCGGACGCCATGTGCGGGCCATGGGTGCCGCCATCTTGGGGCCCCGGCTCCATGTGCGGGTCCTGGGCGCCGCCATCTTGGGACCCCGACTCCACGTGCGGGTCCTGGGCGCCGCCATCTTGGGCCAACACGGAAGGCCCTGCAAGCGATTACTCTGCCACTGAGGATAATCTGGAACTCTCACCGCGACTTGCTTCCATCACACTCGACCAGTCGCGACCACGCACGCTCACCAAGACTACGACAACGGTTCAGCTCAACAGACACAAAACGAGGTGCCTGCTGAACTCCGGGAGCACGGATAGTTTCGTCCACCCCAACACGGTAAGACGCTGCGCGCTCCCCATCCGCCCAGTTAAGCATAAGATTGAATTGGCCTCGGGTTCGCACTCCGTCCAAATCACCGGGTGCTGCATAGCGGACCTCACAGTCCAGGGGAGGGTCTTCAAAAACTTCAAACTCCTCATCCTCCCCCGTCTGTGCGCTCCGGCACTCTTGGGCCTGGATTTCCAGTGCAACCTGCGGAGCTTGACCTTTCAATTCGGCGGTCCTATTCCCCCTCTTACTGTTTGCAGCCTCGCGTCCCTTAAAGTGGACCCCCCTTCCTTGTTTGCTAATCTCACCCCAGATTGTAAACCTGTCGCCACTAGGAGCAGATGATACAGTGCCCAGGACTGGACCTTCATCGGGTCCGAGGTCCAGAGGCTCCTTAAGGAAGGAGTTATCGAGGCCAGCAACAGTCCCTGGCGAGCCCAAGTGCTGGTAGTTCGGACTGGGGAGAAAAACTGGATGGTCATCAATTACAGTCAGACCATCAACAGGTTTACGCAGCTGGACGCGTATCCTCTCCCCCGTATTTCTGACCTGGTTAACAGGATCGCGAAGTACAAAGTCTTCTCCACGGTGGACCTTAAGTCCGCCTACCATCAGCTCCCCATCCGCGCGAGTGACCGAAAGTACACCGCGTTTGAGGCAGATGGGCGCCTCTACCACTTCCTCAGGGTTCCATTCGGTGTCACAAATGGAGTCACGGTCTTCCAACGGGAGATGGACCCAATGGTCGACAAGCACGGTTTAGGGGCCACCTTCCCGTATCTCGATAACGTCACCATCTGCGGCCACGACCAGCAGGACCACGACATCAACCTCCAAAAATTCCTCCGAACCGCAAAACTCCTTAATTTAACTTACAATAAGGATAAGTGCGTGTTTAGCACCGACCGTCTAGCCATCCTTGGCTACGTAGTGCGTAACGGAGTGATAGGCCCCAATCCCGAACGCATGCGCCCCCTGATGGAACTCCCCCTCCCCAACTCCCTCAAATCCCTCAAACGCTGCCTGGGCTTCTTCTCATATTATGCCCAGTGGGTCCCCAACTATGCTGACAAAGCCCGTCCCCTCATCCAGTCCACCTCATTTACCCTGTCGATGGAGGCCCGCCAGGCCTTTAGCCGCATCAAAGCGGATATCGCAAAGGCCACGATGCATGCTATTGACGAGTCCCTCCCATTCCAGGTCGAGAGCGACGCGTCTGACGTAGCTCTGGCGGCCACCCTGAACCAAGCGGGCAGACCCGTGGCCTTCTTTTCACGAACCCTCCACGCTTCCGAAATCCGCCATTCCTCGGTGGAAAAGGAGGCACAGGCCATAGTCAAAGCTGTGCGACATTGGAGGTACTATCTGGCCAGCAGGAGGTTTACCCTCCTCACAGACCAACGGTCAGTAGCTTTCATGTTCGACAATGCACAGAGTGGCAAGATCAAGAACGACAAGATCTTGCGGTGGCGGATCGAGTTGTCCACGTACAACTACGATATCTTGTATTGTCCTGGAAAGCTCAACGAGCCTTCCGATGCCTTATCCGGCGGTACCTGCACCAGCGCGCAGATTGACCGCCTCCGCTCCCTCCACACAGACCTCTGCCGTCCAGGGGTCACCCGTTTCTACCATTTACCGCAACCTGCTCTACTCCGTTGAGGAAGTCAGGACAGTCACCAGGGACTGCCACGTCTGCGCCGAGTGCAAACAGCACTTCTACCGCCCCGAACGAGCACATCTGATCAAGGCATCCCGCCCCTTTGAATGTCTCAGTATAGACTTCAAGGGTCCCCTCCCCTCCAACAACCGTAACACATATTTCTTGAGTGTTATCGATGAATACTCCTGCTTCCCTTTCGCCATTCCCTGTCCCGACATGACGACAACAACCGTCATAAAGGCCCTCCTATCCATCTTCTCCCTGTTCGGTTATCCCGCGTACATCCACAGCGACCGGGGGTCCTCCTTTATGAGTGATGAACTGCGTCAGTTCCTGCTTAGCAGGGGCATAGCCTCTAGCAGGATGACCAGTTATAACCCCCGGGGTAATGGTCAGGTCGAGCGGTAGAATGGCACCATTTGGAACACCATCCTGCTGGCCCTACGGTCCAGAGATCTCCCTATTCCCCGTTGGCAAGAAGTCATCCCCGACGCCCTTCACTCAATCCGGTCTCTCCTCTGTACTACCACTAATCAAACACCTCATGAACGTCTTCTTGTTTTCCCCAGGATGTCGTCCTCAGGAGCCCCTCTCCCGACCTGGCTGGCCACCCCCGGGCCCATCTTGCTCCGGAAGCATGTGCGGGTGCACAAGTCCGACCCGATGGTTGAGCGAGTCCAGTTACTCCACGCCAACCCGCAATATGCGTACGTGGAGTACCCGACGGTCGGCAGGATACGGTCTCGCTTCGGGACCTGGCACCCGCTGGCGTGTGGCCTTCTCCCCCTACATCAACACCTCCCCCCCAACCCCAATTCCCCCCAGCGCCCCCCGGCGCCCCCACGACCCAGCACACATGCCAACTCTCCCCCGATTACAGCGTCTCCACCACCGGCCCGGGGTACAGAAACACATCTACGACCGACGCTCCCGGAGGCAAGGACGACCATCGGCCCGACGTCACCGGCTCCACTGCGACGGTCCTCTAGAACACCACGGGCACCCGACAGGCTGATCGTGTCCATCTGATGTGGCCATGGGACATTTTGGACTTTGTTATTCAATTGCACATTTTGGACCTTGTTGTTATTCCGTTGCACCTTAAGTAGTAGTAGTATTGTTTTTTTTTGCCACGAGCCAGTGAGCAGCCTACCTTTCTCGATTTTCGCTGCTCACACCACCAGTTCTCAGACCCCCTCCCCCCCCTCTTCCATTTACACCACCCCCGCCTTCTTTCTCCACAAGGGGTGAATGTGGTGGTATGAATGTGAGCACTGCCATTGGTGCAGAGCATGGGTTTCCCATTGGCTCTGGCTGGTCATGTGCCTCTCATCCGATTGGCTGGGACTAGTCATGTGATTGCTCACCAATTGGTCGAGAGGCAAGTAGACCCCGCCCCCGAGGCGGGGTATAAGTACCCAGAGTTCCCGGCGGTCGGCCTTACTCTGTAGTCGACCACCAGGCTAACAACTAGCTGATTAAAGCCACAGTTCGGATCCTAATCGTGTCTTGAATCCAATTGATGGTACATCACCTGTATCTATCTTTCTCTAGCTTGAAGGTTTTTCATGCTGTATCTGAAACTACATTTGAATTTTCCTGCCATATCTATCGTAGGTAGCCAAGATGGCTGCTGTATCATGTGAGCTGGACGTCATCTTCCAAATATGACAATTAGTAATGCCATTTAACTCGCAAAAATCTCTTCATCGGCTGCAGCTTTTGAAAGGGGCCAAGCTTTTCACACCTTCAGGGAAAGCTATTGTCTGTTTGAGGATTCACTGAAGTTCAAAAGTCTTTTCATGTCTGGGCACGTCTGCTTGTTATTCACTCGGAACCTGCGGAAGCTTGATAACATTGCAATAGTTATCAAAGTCAGTTGATTGTGGCAGCCATCTTAAAGATTATGTGTCTCTTTTAAAGAGGACGTACAAGTGTCCAGATAAAGTTTGCCCACCCTGATGTTTGCCGCAGAAGGCTGTGGAGGCCAAATCACTGAGTGTCTTTAAGACAGAGATAGATCGG
Organism: Scyliorhinus canicula; assembly: GCF_902713615.1. Lineage (NCBI taxonomy): Eukaryota > Metazoa > Chordata > Chondrichthyes > Carcharhiniformes > Scyliorhinidae > Scyliorhinus > Scyliorhinus canicula. The sequence goes on from NC_052154.1 coordinate 103,595,234, forward strand.
TTCTTGATTAATAAGGGGATCAGGGTTTATGGAGAGAAGGCAGGAGATTGGGGATGAGAAAATATCAGCCATGATTGAATGGTGGAGCAGACTCGATGGGCCAAGTGGCCTAATTCCTATGTCTTATGGTGTTATGGTCTTATGTGTTACAGTGTCTGCATCTCAACTTCCATCTCAACCACTCACTCACCAAATCCGCAAGCTTACACTTTGTGACTTGCTGCTGTCTTTGTAACTACTTACTTCGTTCACTTAGCAAAACTACCTCTATTTATAGACTGAAAGTCTACGGAGATGAGTAAGCACTGCTAGCAAGAGAACACAGTTCAAACTGATTAACTAACTGTGGCTGCCTCTCCTGTCGGGAGACATTTTTCACTGACTAAGCCAGAAGGAACTTTAATAGTAAATTGTAATTAAATTCTAAATGCATCCTAGACTAGATTTTAGAAAGAGATTAACCTGTAAGATTAACTCTTAAAATCCTATCACTGATCAAATTCCAAGGCTCCACCCTTGACTCCGCCCATGGCTCATCCCACTACCAGAAGTATAAAGTGCTGCAGCCGTAAGCCTGCTCTCAGTTCCTCTGGTCGCAGGAAGGCTCAGTTGTAAGACTATTAAAACCACAGTTTACTTCCAATCGTGTCCCTAGTGAATTGATGGTCACATCAATTAGCGTTGCTGAATCTTCCACTATCAACATCCTGGGATTACTATTAACTAATAACTGAACTGGACTAGTCATATTAATACAAGAGTAGGTCAGAAGCTGGGAATTCTGCAGAGAGCAATTCACCTCCTGACTCCCCAAAGCCTGTCCACCATCTGCAAGGCACAAGTCAGGAATGTAATGGAATACCCTCCACTTTCCTGGATGGGTGCAGCTCCAACAATACTCAAGGACCTCAACACCATCCAGGACAAAGCAGCCCACTTGATTGGCACCCCATCCATCATCTTAAACACATGCTCTCTCCACCTCCGATGAGCAGTGGCAGTAGTGTGTACTGTCTGCAAGATGCACTGCAGTAACTCACCAAGGTTCCTTAGGCAGCACTTTCCAAACCTGCTACTTCTACCATCTAGAAGGAAAGGAGCAGCAGACACATGGGAATACCATACGTTCCCCTCCAAGTCACTCACCACCCTGACTTGGAAATATGTTGCTGTTCCTTCACTGTCGCTGGGTCAATATCTTGGAACCCCCTCCGTAACAGCACTGTGGATGTACCTACACTCATGGACTGCAGCGGTTCAAGAAGGTGGCTCACCACCACCTTCAGAAGGGCAATTAGGGATGGGTGATAAGATGGTAGGGCAGTGAGAGGAAAGTGAATCTGGTTGTGAAGTTGTGGATAAGAATTTCAGTCAGAATGGAGGAGAGATCGAGATTGGTGATATTGTGGTGAGGGGTCTTTGCAGTCTTGTCAATGGAGGGAATTCAATTTGAAATTCTCCACAGAGACACTGAGCAGCCACATGGTTGATGTTAGTGTGAGTGTACAGCCATCTGAGGATGAAATCCCTGCTGGAATCATTGGAATTCAAATAAGCTGTTTTTTATTCTTTCATGGGATATAAGGGCCTGTTCTGTGCTGTATTTTTCTATGTTCTATGTTCTATGGGTGTCACTGTTTGAGTCACCATTAATTGCCCATCCCCCATGGTCTTTTAAAGGGCATTTAGAGTCAATCACATTACAATTGTAGGCCACCCCAAATCGCGAACAACGATCCATGGGGCCATGAGGCCACCCCGGTGAGCGATTCCACCACCACCCCCCACCCCCAGAGTCCACAGCCGACACCCGATGTTCCCGACGGCCGATGGGTGCTGAGAACTACGCCAACGGGAACTGGGTCAGTTGCGCGCGGAGAATCCCGGGGGGTGACCTCTGTCAATGGCCCGTTACTCTTGCTGCATAGTTTGTGCGCGCGCCATTCCCTGAGCAATTCACCATCTGGGGCGGCGCCGGTTCGAATTTCCGGTTTGACGACCATTCTCCGCCCCCGCGCCGAACGTGATTTCGGCTCAGAGAATCCATCCCCACATCTGTGAACATCCTGCACAACATCAAATCCTGAACATCCTGCACAACATCAGATCCTGAACATCCTGCACAACATCAGATCCTGAACATCCTGCAGAACATCACATCCTGAACATCCTGCACAACATCAGATCCTGAACATCCTGCACAACATCAGATCTGTGAACATCCTGCACAACATCAGATCCTGAACATCCTGCACAACATCAGATCCTGAACATCCTGCACAACATCAGATCCTGAACATCCTGAACCTCAGATCCTGAACATCCTGCACAACATCAGATCCTGAACATCCTGCACAACATCAGATCCTGAACATCCTGCACAACATCAGATCCTGAACATCCTGCACAACATCAGATCTGTGAACATCCTGCACAACATCAGATCCTGAACATCCTGCACAACATCAGATCCTGAATCCTGCACAACATCAGATCCTGAACATCCTGCACAACATCAGATCCTGAACATCCTGCACAACATCAGATCCTGAACATTCTGCACAACATCAGATCCTGAACATCCTGCACAACATCAGATCCTGAACATTCTGCACAACATCAGATCCTGAACATCCTGCACAACATCAGATCCTGAATCCTGCACAACATCAGATCCTGAACATCCTGCACAACATCAGATCCTGAACATCCTGCACAACATCAGATCCTGAACATCCTGCACAACATCAGATCCTGAATCCTGCACAACATCAGATCCTGAACATCCTGCACAACATCAGATCTGCGAACATCCTGCACAACATCAGATCCTGAACAACATCAGATCCTGAACATCCTGCATAACATCAGATCCTGAATCCTGCACAACATCAGATCCTGAACATCCTGCACAACATCAGATCCTGAACATCCTGCACAACATCAGATCCTGAACATCCTGCACAACATCAGATCCTGAATCCTGCACAACATCAGATCCTGAATCCTGCACAACATCAGATCCTGAACATCCTGCACAACATCAGATCCTGAACATCCTGCACAACATCAGATCCTGAACATTCTGCACAACATCAGATCCTGAACATCCTGCACAACATCAGATCCTGAACATTCTGCACAACATCAGATCCTGAACATCCTGCACAACATCAGATCCTGAATCCTGCACAACATCAGATCCTGAACATTCTGCACAACATCAGATCTGCGAACATCCTGCACAACATCAGATCCTGAACAACATCAGATCCTGAACATCCTGCATAACATCAGATCCTGAATCCTGCACAACATCAGATCCTGAACATCCTGCACAACATCAGATCCTGAACATCCTGCACAACATCAGATCCTGAACATCCTGCACAACATCAGATCCTGAATCCTGCACAACATCAGATCCTGAACATCCTGCACAACATCAGATCTGTGAACATCCTGCACAACATCAGATCCTGAACATCCTGCACAACATCAGATCCTGAACATCCTGCACAACATCAGATCCTGAACATCCTGCACAACATCAGACCCTGAACATTCTGCACAACATCAGATCCTGAACATCCTGCACAACATCAGATCCTGAACATTCTGCACAACATCAGATCCTGAACATCCTGCACAACATCAGATCCTGAATCCTGCACAACATCAGATCCTGAACATCCTGCACAACATCAGATCTGTGAACATCCTGCACAACATCAGATCCTGAACAACATCAGATCCTGAACATCCTGCAGAACATCAGATCCTGAATCCTGCACAACATCAGATCCTGAACATCCTGCACAACATCAGATCCTGAACATCCTGCACAACATCAGATCCTGAACATCCTGCACAACATCAGATCTGTGAACATCCTGCACAACATCAGGTCCTGAACATGCTGCACAACATCAGATCCTGAACATCCTGCACAACATCAGATCCTGAACATCCTGCACAACATCAGATCCTGAACATCCTGCACAACATCAGATCCTCAACATCCTGCACAACATCAGATCCTGAACATCCTGCACAACATCAGATCTGTGAACACCCTGAACCTCAGATCCTGAACATCCTGCACAACATCAGATCTGTGAACATCCTGCACAACATCAGATCCTGAATCCTGCACAACATCAGATCTGCGAACATCCTGCACAACATCAGATCCTGAACATCCTGCACAACATCAGATCCTGAACATCCTGCACAACATCAGATCCTGAATCCTGCACATCACATCCTGAACATCCTGCAGAACATCAGATCTGTGAACATCCTGCTCAACATCAGATCCTGAATCCTGCACAACATCAGACCCTGAACATCCTGCACAACATCAGATCCTGAACATCCTGCACAACATCAGATCCTGAACATCCTGCACAACATCAGATCCTGAACATCCTGCACAACATCAGATCCTGAACATTCTGCACAACATCAGATCCTGAACATCCTGCACAACATCAGATCCTGAACATTCTGCACAACATCAGATCCTGAACATCCTGCACAACATCAGATCCTGAATCCTGCACAACATCAGATCCTCAACATCCTGCACAACATCAGATCTGCGAACATCCTGCACAACATCAGATCCTGAACAACATCAGATCCTGAACATCCTGCATAACATCAGATCCTGAATCCTGCACAACATCAGATCCTGAACATCCTGCACAACATCAGATCCTGAACATCCTGCACAACATCAGATCCTGAACATCCTGCACAACATCAGATCCTGAATCCTGCACAACATCAGATCCTGAATCCTGCACAACATCAGATCCTGAACATCCTGCACAACATCAGATCCTGAACATCCTGCACAACATCAGATCCTGAACATTCTGCACAACATCAGATCCTGAACATCCTGCACAACATCAGATCCTGAACATTCTGCACAACATCAGATCCTGAACATCCTGCACAACATCAGATCCTGAATCCTGCACAACATCAGATCCTGAACATTCTGCACAACATCAGATCTGCGAACATCCTGCACAACATCAGATCCTGAACAACATCAGATCCTGAACATCCTGCATAACATCAGATCCTGAATCCTGCACAACATCAGATCCTGAACATCCTGCACAACATCAGATCCTGAACATCCTGCACAACATCAGATCCTGAACATCCTGCACAACATCAGATCCTGAATCCTGCACAACATCAGATCCTGAACATCCTGCACAACATCAGATCTGTGAACATCCTGCACAACATCAGATCCTGAACATCCTGCACAACATCAGATCCTGAACATCCTGCACAACATCAGATCCTGAACATCCTGCACAACATCAGACCCTGAACATTCTGCACAACATCAGATCCTGAACATCCTGCACAACATCAGATCCTGAACATTCTGCACAACATCAGATCCTGAACATCCTGCACAACATCAGATCCTGAATCCTGCACAACATCAGATCCTGAACATCCTGCACAACATCAGATCTGTGAACATCCTGCACAACATCAGATCCTGAACAACATCAGATCCTGAACATCCTGCAGAACATCAGATCCTGAATCCTGCACAACATCAGATCCTGAACATCCTGCACAACATCAGATCCTGAACATCCTGCACAACATCAGATCCTGAACATCCTGCACAACATCAGATCTGTGAACATCCTGCACAACATCAGATCCTGAACATGCTGCACAACATCAGATCCTGAACATCCTGCACAACATCAGATCCTGAACATCCTGCACAACATCAGATCCTGAACATCCTGCACAACATCAGATCCTCAACATCCTGCACAACATCAGATCCTGAACATCCTGCACAACATCAGATCTGTGAACATCCTGCACAACATCAGATCCTGAACATGCTGCACAACATCAGATCCTGAACATCCTGCACAACATCAGATCCTGAACATCCTGCACAACATCAGATCCTGAACATCCTGCACAACATCAGATCCTGAATCCTGCACATCACATCCTGAACATCCTGCAGAACATCAGATCTGTGAACATCCTGCTCAACATCAGATCCTGAATCCTGCACAACATCAGACCCTGAACATCCTGCACAACATCAGATCCTGAACATCCTGCACAACATCAGATCCTGAACATCCTGCACAACATCAGATCCTGAACATCCTGCACAACATCAGATCCTGAATCCTGCACAACATCAGATCCTGAACATTCTGCACAACATCAGATCCTGAATCCTGCACAACATCAGATCCTGAACATCCTGCACAACATAAGATCCTGAACATCCTGCACAACATCAGATCCTGAATTCTGCACATCACATCCTGAACATCCTGCACAACATCAGATCTGTGAACATCCTGCTCAACATCAGATCCTGAATCCTGCACAACATCAGACCCTGAACATCCTGCACAACATCCTGAACATCCTGCACAACATCAGATCCTGAACATCCTGCAGAACATCAGATCCTGAACATCCTGCACAACATCAGACCCTGAACATCCTGCACAACATCAGATCCTGAATCCTGCACAACATCAGATCCTGAACATTCTGCGCAACATCAGATCCTGAATCCTGCACAACATCAGATCCTGAACATCCTGCACAACATAAGATCCTGAACATCCTGCACAACATCAGATCCTGAACATTCTGCACAACATCAGATCCTGAACATCCTGCACAACATCAGATCTGTGAACATCCTGCACAACATCAGATCCTGAACATCCTGCACAACATCAGATCCTGAACATCCTGCACAACATCAGATCCTGAACATCCTGCACAACATCAGATCCGGAACATTCTGCACAACATCAGATCCTGAACATCCTGCACAACATCAGATCCTGAACATTCTGCACAACATCAGATCCTGAACATCCTGCACAACATCAGATCCCGAATCCTGCACAACATCAGATCCTGAACATCCTGCACAACATCAGATCTGTGAACATCCTGCACAACATCAGATCCTGAATCCTGCACAACATCAGATCTGTGAACATCCTGCACAACATCAGATCCTGAACATCCTGCACAACATCAGATCCTGAACATCCTGCACAACATCAGATCCTGAATCCTGCACATCAGATCCTGAACATCCTGCAGAACATCAGATCTGTGAACATCCTGCTCAACATCAGATCCTGAATCCTGCACAACATCAGACCCTGAACATCCTGCACAACATCAGATCCTGAACATCCTGCACAACATCAGATCCTGAACATCCTGCACAACATCAGATCCTGAACATCCTGCACAACATCAGATCCTGAACATCCTGCACAACATCAGACCCTGAACATCCTGCACAACATCAGATCCTGAATCCTGCACAACATCAGATCCTGAACATTCTGCACAACATCAGATCCTGAATCCTGCACAACATCAGATCCTGAACATCCTGCACAACATAAGATCCTGAACATCCTGCACAACATCAGATCCTGAATTCTGCACATCACATCCTGAACATCCTGCACAACATCAGATCTGTGAACATCCTGCTCAACATCAGATCCTGAATCCTGCACAACATCAGACCCTGAACATCCTGCACAACATCAGATCCTGAACATCCTGCACAACATCAGATCCTGAACATCCTGCAGAACATCAGATCCTGAACATCCTGCACAACATCAGACCCTGAACATCCTGCACAACATCAGATCCTGAATCCTGCACAACATCAGATCCTGAACATTCTGCGCAACATCAGATCCTGAATCCTGCACAACATCAGATCCTGAACATCCTGCACAACATAAGATCCTGAACATCCTGCACAACATCAGATCCTGAACATTCTGCACAACATCAGATCCTGAACATCCTGCACAACATCAGACCCTGAACATCCTGCACAACATCAGATCCTGAATCCTGCACAACATCAGATCCTGAACATTCTGCGCAACATCAGATCCTGAATCCTGCACAACATCAGATCCTGAACATCCTGCACAACATAAGATCCTGAACATCCTGCACAACATCAGATCCTGAACATTCTGCACAACATCAGATCCTGAACATCCTGCACAACATCAGATCCTGAACATTCTGAACAACATCAGATCCTGAACATCCTGCACAACATCAGATCCTGAACATCCTGCACAACATCAGATCCTGAACATCCTGCACAACATCAGATCCTGAACATCCTGCACAACATCAGATCCTGAACATCCTGCACAACATCAGATCCTGAACATCCTGCACAACATCAGATCCTGAACATCCTGCACAACATCAGATCTGTGAACACCCTGAACCTCAGATCCTGAACATCCTGCACAACATCAGATCTGTGAACATCCTGCACAACATCAGATCCTGAATCCTGCACAACATCAGATCCTGAACATCCTGCACAACATCAGATCCTGAATCCTCACATCACATCCTGATAATCCTGCAGAACATCAGATCCTGAACATCCTGCACAACATCAGATCCTGAACATCCTGCACAACATCAGATCCTGAACATCCTGCACAACATCAGATCCTGAACATTCTGCACAACATCAGATCCTGAACATTCTGCACAACATCAGATCCTGAACATTCTGCACAACATCAGATCCTGAATCTTGCACAACATCAGACCCTGAACATCCTGCACAACATAAGATCCTGAACATCCTGCACAACATCAGATCCTGAACATTCTGCACAACATCAGGTCCTGAACATCCTGCACAACATCAGATCCTGAACATTCTGCACAACATCAGGTCCTGAACATCCTGCACAACATCAGATCCTGAATCCTGCACAACATCAGATCCTGAACATCCTGCACAACATAAGATCCTGAACATCCTGCACAACATCAGATTCTGCACAACATCAGATCCTGAACAACATCAGATCCTGAACATCCTGCACAACATCAGATCTGTGAACATCCTGCACAACATCAGATCCTGAACATCCTGCACAACATCAGATCCTGAACATCCTGCACAACATCAGATCCTGAACATCCTGCACAACATCAGATCCTGAACATCCTGCACAACATCAGATCCTGAACATCCTGCACAACATCAGATCCTGAACATCCTGCACAACATCAGATCCTGAACATCCTGCACAACATCAGATCCTGAACATCCTGCACAACATCAGATTCTGAACATCCTGCACAACATCAGATCTATGAACATCCTGCAGAACATCAGATCCTGAACATCCTGCACAACATCAGATCCTGAACCTGCACAACATCAGATCTGTGAACATCCTGCACAACATCAGATCCTGAACATCCTGCACAACATCAGATCTGTGAACATCCTGCACAACATCAGATCCTGAACATCCTGCACAACATCAGATCTGTGAACATCCTGCACAACATCAGATCCTGAACATCCTGCACAACATCAGATCCTGAATCCTGCACAACATCAGATCCTGAACATCCTGCACAACAATCGATCCTGAACATCCTGCACAACATCAGATCCTGAACATCCTGCACAACATCAGATCTGTGAACATTCTGCACAACATCAGATCCTGAACAACATCAGATCCTGAACATCCTGCACAACATCAGATCCTGAACATCCTGCACAACATCAGATCCTGAACATCCTGCACAACATCAGATCCTGAACATCCTGCACAACATCAGATCCTGAAAATCCTGCACAACATCAGATCCTGAACATCCTGCACAACATCAGATCTGTGAACATCCTGCAGAACATCACATCCTGAACATCCTGCACAACATCAGACCCTGAACATCCTGCACAACATCAGATCTGTGAACATCCTGCACAACATCAGATCCTGAATCCTGCACAACATCAGATCCTGAACATCCTGCACAACATCAGATCTGTGAACATCCTGCACAAAATCAGATCCTGAACATCCTGTACAACATCAGATTCTGCACAACATCAGATCCTGAACAACATCAGATCCTGAACATCCTGCACAACATCAGATCTGTGAACATCCTGCACAACATCAGATCCTGAACATCCTGCAAAACATCAGATCCTGAACATCCTGCACAACATCAGATCCTGAACATCCTGCACAACATCAGATCTGTGAACATCCTGCACAACATCAGATCCTGAACAACATCAGATCCTGAACATCCTGCACAACATCAGATCCTGAACATCCTGCACAACATCAGATCCTGAACATCCTGCACAACATCAGATCCTGAACATCCTGCACAACATCAGATCCTGAATCCTGCACTACATCAGATCCTGAACACCGTGCAGAACATCTGATCTGTGAACATCCTGCTCAACATCAGATCCTGAATCCTGCACAACATCAGACCCTGAACATCCTGCACAACATCAGATCCTGAACATTCTGCACAACATCAGGTCCTGAACATCCTGCACAACATCAGATCCTGAACATTCTGCACAACATCAGGTCCTGAACATCCTGCACAACATCAGATCCTGAATCCTGCACAACATCAGATCCTGAACATCCTGCACAACATAAGATCCTGAACATCCTGCACAACATCAGATTCTGCACAACATCAGATCCTGAACAACATCAGATCCTGAACATCCTGCACAACATCAGATCTGTGAACATCCTGCACAACATCAGATCCTGAACATCCTGCACAACATCAGATCCTGAACATCCTGCACAACATCAGATCCTGAACATCCTGCACAACATCAGATCCTGAACATCCTGCACAACATCAGATCCTGAACATCCTGCACAACATCAGATCCTGAACATCCTGCACAACATCAGATCCTGAACATCCTGCACAACATCAGATCCTGAACATCCTGCAGAACATCTGATCTGTGAACATCCTGCTCAACATCAGATCCTGAATCCTGCACAACATCAGACCCTGAACATCCTGCACAACATCAGATCCTGAACATCCTGCACAACATCAGATCCTGAACATCCTGCACAACATCAGATCCTGAACATCCTGCACAACATCAGATCTGTGAACATCCTGAACCTCAGATCCTGAACATCCTGCACAACATCAGATCCTGAACAACCTGCACAACATCAGATCCTGAACATCCTGCACAACATCAGATCTGTGAACATCCTGCACAACATCAGATCCTGAACATCCTGCACAATATCAGATCCTGAACATCCTGCAGAACATCACATCCTGAACATCCTGCACAAAACCAGACCCTGAACATCCTGCACAACATCAGATCCTGAATCCTGCACAACATCAGACCCTGAACATCCTGCACAACATCAGATCTGTGAACATCCTGCACAACATCAGATCCTGAATCCTGCACAACATCAGATCCTGAACATCCTGCACAACAATCGATCCTGAACATCCTGCACAACATCAGATCCTGAACATCGTGCACAACATCAGATCTGTGAACATCCTGCACAACATCAGATCCTGAACATCCTGCACAACATCAGATCCTGAACATCCTGCACAACATCAGATCCTGAATCCTGCACATCACATCCTGAACATCCTGCAGAACATCAGATCTGTGAACATCCTGCTCAACATCAGATCCTGAATCCTGCACAACATCAGACCCTGAACATCCTGCACAACATAAGATCCTGAACATCCTGCACAACATCAGATCCTGAACATCCTGCACAACATCAGATCCTGAACATCCTGCACAACATCAGACCCTGAACATCCTGCACAACATCAGATCCTGAATCCTGCACAACATCAGATCCTGAACATTCTGCACAACATCAGATCCTGAATCCTGCACAACATCAGATCCTGAACATCCTGCACAACATAAGATCCTGAACATCCTGCACAACATCAGATCCTGAATTCTGCACATCACATCCTGAACATCCTGCACAACATCAGATCTGTGAACATCCTGCTCAACATCAGATCCTGAATCCTGCACAACATCAGACCCTGAACATCCTGTACAACATCAGATCCTGAACATCCTGCACAACATCAGATCCTGAACATCCTGCAGAACATCAGATCCTGAACATCCTGCACAACATCAGACCCTGAACATCCTGCACAACATCAGATCCTGAATCCTGCACAACATCAGATCCTGAACATTCTGCGCAACATCAGATCCTGAATCCTGCACAACATCAGATCCTGAACATCCTGCACAACATAAGATCCTGAACATCCTGCACAACATCAGATCCTGAACATTCTGCACAACATCAGATCCTGAACATCCTGCACAACATCAGACCCTGAACATCCTGCACAACACGTCCTCCCCCTGTGTGCGTGGGTTTCCTCCGGGTGCTCCGGTTTCCTCCCACAGTCCAAAGATGTGCGGGTTAGGTGGATTGGCCATGCTAAATTGCCCGTAGTATCCTAATAAAAGTAAGGTTAAGGGGGGGGGGGGGGTTGTTGGGTTATGGGTATAGGGTGGATACGTGGGTTTGAGTGGGGTGATCATGGCTCGGCACAACATTGAGGGCCGAAGGGCCTGTTCTGTGCTGTACTGTTCTATGTTCTATGTTCTAACATCAGATCCTGAATCCTGCACAACATCAGATCCTGAACATTCTGCGCAACATCAGATCCTGAATCCTGCACAACATCAGATCCTGAACATCCTGCACAACATAAGATCCTGAACATCCTGCACAACATCAGATCCTGAACATTCTGCACAACATCAGATCCTGAACATCCTGCACAACATCAGACCCTGAACATCCTGCACAACGTCCTCCCCCTGTGTGCGTGGGTTTTCC